>NW_009943170.1:0-742 GCF_000696875.1 Nestor notabilis | reverse complement strand
CTGAAATCAGAACTGCCTGCCACGTCTGAAGGAAGTTTGCTTTACAAAGAAAAGCCTTGGAAAAATACCAGAACTGCCATTTCTTTCGTGTTTTCAATCTCACAATATAACCATAGGCTGGACTTTGAAATTACTGTTTTTTTAAAGTATGAATGTAATTTTTTTCCCACTCATTTCTTTTCCTTTCAATATTCATATGCACTGCAGTGGGTTGGAGCCCTTTATTTAAAAAATAAAAAATCCGCTGCTCTGTGATTTGGGATCTCGTGAATTTCTTTTACATTTATTAATACCAGAGTTCAAGCAAGCTGCAAAATATTGACCAGTTCAGGCTTTTTCCTCTTTCACTTAGTGCCCATACCGAGTTTTCACAGCTGATGACCACACACTACAGCTGACCTTACAGCTCTTTAACCTGACCGTGTGCACAGGCGCGGTGGATGCCACACCAGTTGTGCAGCATTGTCCCCAGGCTTGCTAACGTAGGAGACCTGGCACGGTGCATAGAGGATCCCTGGCAGGGCAGCGGGCCAGCGGCTGCTGGTAGCAGGGTCTCCGCTGCAAGGCTCCTGACAGCACTAGGACGGCAGAGGCATCCCAGGCCCTGGTTTTGCTCAGTCAGTGCAACCCAGTCACGGGGGTCCTGCGTGACTGTCCCAGCATGTGGAGCACACGATGACAGGGGATTCATCACCTTCTGCAGAACACCTCCGCAATATCCCAGCCCCACTGCAGGAACAGC
>NW_009943169.1:0-20407 GCF_000696875.1 Nestor notabilis | reverse complement strand
CTTCCTTCCTTCCTTCCTTCCTTCCTTCTTATTAATGTGATTTAGAAAATATTGACATTTCTTGAAGTACGTTTCAAATGCATCCCCATTTAGAATAACAAGGTTCTGCTCTACGTTACCAATTATTCTGCTTTTGTCACCATTATGAGATGAACAATACTTTTTGTTATTGTTCTTATTGCTTCCTTCCTTCCTTCCCTGCTTTCCTCACAGGTGTTAATACCAGCAGCATAGCTGGTCTTTCTTCTGCTAGCCTTAGGTCTCATTGGCGCAGTCTGCTGGTAATGGCGTGTGTGATCTTGGGTAAGAGAAGAAATGACAATGGAAGTGTTTGACTAGTGATACTGTAACTCTTTGTGTGCATACAGGCTCATGGATGGAACACCCATTGCATTATGCATGAGCTAGATTCTCAGTTTCTATGTAGGTACCTAGATTCAAGTAGTTTAAAATATAGGACTTCTGTATTTAGATAGTCTAACCAAATTAATTTTAGGCACTCCAACTACACAGGGTAAGAAATTTGACAGTTCTTTTCCTGCAATGAGGCAGTTGAGCTTGAGTCCCAAAATTTCTTAAGGTGAATTAGTTTGTGTAAGTTTTGTGGAAAAACATACTTTTTTTAATCTTTAGTTTCTCTAGTGATCCACTGTTACTGTAGGGGATAGTTATTACTGACTGTGACTCTTAAATCTTATTTATTTTGAATTTGGACTGAACATTCGTGATGCTTAAATTACTTCTTTGAAGTTACTGGAATTAAAACGAGAATCTGTAATGAAGCACTAACAGTTTTAAACAAAAATGTTCTCTGAATGATGTGATACTTAAGATTTCTCAATAAAGATTTTCCCGTCTCTGAGTTACATTACTGGTGGGATAGAAATTTGGCAGTTTTCTGTTATCTTTGTTCTTCCTTTTTTTTTCACTTCCTGTCTCTTTATATATGGATTTTAAACTAATATTTAAAAAAAGTTAGCATTTGAGTGTCTCCATCATAAGTATTGAATGATTATGTTGCCTTTTATGTGGTTACAAAGCAGATTTGTCTCAAGTGACACTGCTTTGTATGTATGGCAACGTAAAGTATAAATTTCCTTGCATTTTACTCTCTAATTATTGGTTTAAATATCGGTTTTACACTGTAATAATGCAAAATCTGAAATAGTTCTGGAGAAAGCTGCTCCTGACCAGTTTGTTCTTTCACTGGCTTTTTTTTTCTTTTGTGTTTTGACTAAAGCAAATAATCATAGAATCATAGAACCATAGAATAGTTAGGGTTGGAAAGGACCTTAAGATCATCTAGTTCCAACCCCCCTGCCATGAGCAGGGACACCACACACTAAACTATGTCGCCCAAGGCTCCGTCCAACCTGGCCTTAAATGCCTTCACTGATGGAGCATTCACAACTTCCTTGGGCAACCTATTCCAGTGCCTCACCACCCTCACTGTGAAGAACTTCTTCCTTATATCTAACCTAAACTTCCCCTCTTTAAGTTTAAACCCATTACCCCTTGTCCTACCACTAGAGTCCCTAATGAAGAGTCCCTCCCCAGCATCCTTGTAGGCCCCCTTCAGATACTGGAAGGCTGCTATGAGGTCTCCACGCAGCCTTCTCTTTTCCAGGCTGAACAGCCCCGACTTTCTCAGCCTGTCTTCATACGGGAGGTGCTCCAGTCCTCTTATCATCCTCGTGGCCCTCCTCTGGACTTGCTCCAACAGCTCCATGTCCTTTATACGTTGAGGACACCAGAACTGTACACAGTACTCCAAGTGAGGCCTCACAAGAGCAGAGTAGAGGGACAGGATCACCTCCTTTGACCTGCTGGTCACGCTTCTTTTGATGCAGCCCAGGATATGGTTGGCTTTCTGGGCTGCAAGTGCACACTGCCTGCTCATGTTGAGTTTCTCATCAACCAACACCCCCAAGTCCTTCTCTGCAGGGCTGCTTTGAACCTCTTCTCCACCCAGCCTCTAGCTGTGCCTGGGGTTGTGCCGACCCAGGGGTAGGACCTTGCACTTGTCTTGGTTAAACTTCATGAGTTTGTTATCAGCCCACCTGAGAAGTGTGTCCAGGTCCCTCTGGATGGCATCCCTTCCCTCCAGCGTATCAACTGAGCCACAAAGCTTGGTGTCGTCAGCAAACTTGCTGAGGGTGCACTCAATTCCATTGGCCATGTCACCGACAAAGATGTTAAACAACACAGGTCCCAACACCGATCCCTGAGGGACGCCACTCATTACTGGTCTACAAGTGGACATTGAACCGTTGACCACAACTATTTGTCTGCGGCCATCCATCCAGTTCTTTATCCACTGATTAGTCCATCCATCAAATTGGTGTCTCTCCAATTTAGAGACAAGGATGTCATGTTGGACAGTGTCGAATGCCTTGTACAAGTCCAGGTAGATGATGTCAACTTCTCTGCCGCTGTCCATCAGTCCTGTAGCCCCATCATAGAAGGCCACCAAATTGGTAAGGCAGGATTTCCCCTTAGTGAAACCATGCTGGCTGTCACTGACCACCTCCTTGTTTTTCATGTGCCTCAGCATTCTTTCCAGGAGAATCTGCTGCAAGATTTTGCCAGGCACAGAGGTGAGACTGACTGGTCTATAGTTTCCTGGTTCTTCCACCTTCCCCTTCTTGCAAATGGGGGTTACATTTCCCTTCTTCCAATCATCTGGAACTACACCTGACTGCCATGACCTCTCAAATATGATGGACAGTGACTGAGGAACTTCATTTGCCAGCTCCTTCAGGACCTAGGGATGGATTTCATCTCGCAGAATGGATAATGAATGGATAAAGTACTATGATGCCAATTCAGGCTTAGTACTTTATCGGCATTTTATTTCCACGTGGTTGAGGAATGAACATAGAATGTAGGAAAACATTCTGAAACGATGAATGATTTTCAGATTCTTTGGAAATGGCATGTAACAAATCTAAAACTGGGTTTCTCACCTCTGTTCCATTGAAGTGATTATAAACCAGTGTGAGGATATGCTACTTTACTGTTACAGTCAGCCTTAGTCATTTGTATGGCTGTTAAAAACTGGATTCATTCAGATATGATGTATTTATGTGACTGTCTGGTAGATCTGACGTGAATCAGTTACTGCACAGGTATTGCATTAATAATTCACAGTATTTTGCCGTGTAAGCCTGACCATCTGCATACCTTCAGCTCTCCTGGGAGACTTCTAGTGATGTACCAAATTGAACGTAGATTGACTAATACAGAAACATTTTGAGTAGGACCTATTGAAATATGAGATAAGAAAATGCACAGTAATATACAAGTTTGAAGTCATGTTTACCAAAATGAAAATCTTAAGTGTGTTGAGATTTACAGGCTTTCTTTATAATTAATAAGCCTTTTCTTTTTCTTTTTTTTTCTTTTCGTTTTGTTTGTTTGTTTTTGTTTATCATGGACAACAGGTCTGCTTTTGTGAGGAATATATTTTGGCCTGTACTTTCTTGATAACAGCTTGTTCAGGTAGTACTATTTGAATATATTAGATCATAATTCAGATGATATTCTAGACCTGAAATCTTGGAATAAATGTCATTTTCACCTACAAAGTAGCATTAAATAGTAGTAGGAAACTTGCCATTACTATGTAATCTGTTTTCAGTGTCTGACTTCTTGTCCACCCGTTGCTGATCAAGAACAATAGGTTCTCTATATTTCAAATCTTGCATATTAATTATTCTCTTGACTGTTTCCCTAGATTCTTTAGTGTTAGAATAAATTTAAGTTCTTACGCAAGGGATGTTGTGACAGTCCCAAACCATGTTTAAGTAGAGCTCAGCATGCAGTTTAAGATGGTATCTGTTTTCATGAAGCACAATTATTGCTGTTTGTGCTCTTTTCTTTTCTTTTATCACTTAGTGGGCATTAAATTAATTAAAATAAGCAAATAAGTTTGCTCTAAATAAACAAAAAGATAAATACAGAAGAGATGGTTAACCTTTTAAACATTACATTCAAATATGCATTGCAATTTTAACATGCTGTGTTTGACATGCAGTCTGATAAAACACAGGATACTTAGTGGTTCTTAGTCTAAAATCTGTGTATTGGTGCAACACCACTGTGTAAAATATAAGATTTACTGCAGATTCTGTAGATGACCAGTGGTCTTGCATATTGATGGGCTGAGGTGGGTTTATTATTATCTGAGAGAGTAACAACTAGTTGGTTTGAAAGCTTTATTTCCTGTACTTATTTTATGACTGACCTCTTTGCTGCCAGTGCCAAACACTGTTTTCTATAAATCTATGATGTATCTGACCAGTTGAAGTCTGATGGAGACTCTCAGTGTATCTTTGATAGTTCGTTAAAAACATCACCAAATCTTCAGTGGCCTATGCTGCTTACACATGACTTTGATCTAGAGACCTACATGCTAAAGCCCCCATAACTCATTAGCATTCTTAAAACATCTTGTTCTCATACAAAATTGGCTATAAATTAGAGAAAATTGCAGTTTAAATATGATTTAAAGAAAGTTAAGTGGGTGACTGAGGAGAGCTGTAGCAGCAAAAGGACTGTATGTCACCCATAAATCACAGCCTTGGGGAAAAAAAACCCCTAAAATTGTATAAAGAGAGAGAAAAAGTAGATAAAAGGATTACCTGTGGAGACTGCTTTAGTAGGGAAGGAAGAGCTGCTGTTCCATGTGGGTACCAGTGATACAACCAGGAGCAGCCTGAGTACCAAGAAGGATTACAGAGCCCTGGGAGCTGTGGTAAGGGCCTCTGGAGCACAGGTAGTTTTTTCATCAGTACTCCTGGTCAAAGGGAAGGGATTTGAAAGCGCTAGTTGAATCTGGCAAATTAGCAAACGGTTACAGGACTGGTGCCACAGCCCATGGCTATGTAGACCATGGGACTCACTTTGGGAAACCTGGTCTGCTGGGTTTTCTTACTTATGGAGTTGCTGAGCCAGGTGGATGACATCACCAAGCCATCATAGAAGGCCACTAAATTTGTCAGGCATGATTTGCCCTTAGTTGAAGACATGTTGGCTGTCACCAATCATGCCTTTATTGTCCATGTGCCTTAGCATCATTTTCAGGAGTATTTTCTCAGTGATCTTGCTGAGGATCAAGGTGCAACTGACTGGCCTGTAGTTCTTGGGTCTTCCTTATTTCCTTTTTTAAAAATATATGTGTAGAAGTTTTTCATTTTGCTCTTAAAGTCCTTTGCCAGATTGAGTTCTATCAGGGCTTTATCTTTCCTAACCTGATCCCTGCCTGCTCTGACTATTTCTCTATAGTCTTCCCAGGATACCCATCGTTGTTTCAATCCTTCATAGGCCTCCTTTTATGCTGGTGATTTTTCAGGAGCTCCTTGTTCATCCACATCCAGTTCAGAGACATTCTCCTCTCTAAACTGATGAGGCATGGATTCAATGGATGGACAACTCAGTGGATAGGGAATTGGCTGCATGGTTGTAGTGAGAGTTGCGGTCAGCAGCTCGATATCCAGGTGGTGTTCCTCAGGGGCTGGTATTGGGACTGGCGCTGTTCAACATCTTTGTCAGTGACATGGATGGAGTGCACCCTCAGCAAGTTTGCTGATGCCACCAAGCTGTGTGGTGCAGTCAACATGCTGGAGGGAGGGGATGCCATCCAGAGGGACCCTGAAACACTGGAGAGGTGGGCCCATGCGAAACTCATAAGGTTCAGCAAGGCCAAGTGCAAGGTCCTACACCTGAGTTGGGGCAATCCCAACAGTCTGGTCAGAGACTGAATTAAGAACAGTCATGGGGAGAAGGACTTGGGTGTGTTTGTTGATGAAAAGCTCAATGTGACCTGGTAGCATGTGCTTGCAGCCCAGAAAGTCAGCTGTGTGCTGGGCTGCATCAAAAGGAGTGTGAGTAGCTGATTGAGGGAGGTGATTCTCCCCATCTGCTGCAATTTCATGAGGCCCCACCTGCAGTACTGCATCCAGCCCTAGGGCCCCCAACGTAAGAAGGACATGGATGTGTTGGAGTGAGTACAGAGCAGGGCCACAGAGATGGTCAGGGGTCCTGAGCACCTCTCCTATGAAGACAGGCTGAGATTTGGGGTTGTTCAGCCTGGAGAAGAGAAGGCTCCAGGGACACACATTATAGCAGCCGTCCAGTACCTGAAGGAGACTTACAAGAAAGCTGGAGAGGGACTTTTCAGCAGGGCTCATAGGGATAGGACAAGGGGGAATGACTTTGAATTGAAAGAGGCTAGATTTATACTAGATTTAAGAATAAGATCTTTTCTGTGAGCATGTGGCACTGGCATAGGTTGCCCAGACACGGTGTGGATGCCCCATCCCTGAAGTGTTCAAGGCCAGGTTGGATGGGACTTTTGAGCAGCCTGGTCTAGTGGAAAGTGTTCCTGCCCATGGCAGTGGGGTTGGAACTACGTGATGTTTAAAGTCCCTTCCATTGCAGAGTCTATGTATGTTTCTATGAATGGCCTAAAAAAGAAATATTTTAAGAAGTAAGTTTGAGCTAAAGTAGAAGGGATATTTTGAATGTTTATATGTTATTCTTGAGGTAAAAAGTTATAGAATACTATTCTGGACAGTAAAAAGACCACTTAGGTTGTCAACTTAAAGAAGTTAAGGTTTTACAGCAGGCCACACAATCTTATCCTGTGTGCATTTGGTGTGTGGACTAACCGAAGCAAGTCCTCTGGGAAAATACATGATCCTGCATTTGTTATCTCTGTCATGATTCTATCCTTATCCAACTTTATTTAATTTTCAGTTGATGGTCACTGAAACAGCATATAGCTTTAATGCAGTTTTATCTGAGATACGTGATTTGACTTGGTTTCTTCAGGAAAACTGGCATCATCAGCATGGTTCTGACTTCAGAACTGCTGTGGGCCGTCTTGCAACACCTTCTGTATAGGTTTTGCTATTATAATTGTTGGGCTATATTTAGTAGCTAGCAGTGTACAGCGTTTGCTATCCAACAGTGATACTGGGTTTGTATGTACCATAAGTGGGATCCAGAAGTGCTTGAGAGGAGGTTATCCTGTCTTACTATCGTCCAAGGCATTAGGAATGCTCTCATCTGTGCAAAACTTTCAGAGGAAAAATAACCCAAAGAAACCCCACTCCCAAAAACTAGCAGTGTTTAGTGATGTTCTTGAAGGAAATGTTGAAGGAATTTTACCTTCATTTCTCATGCCAAGGAATTCCCGTGATAACTTATATTGCTTCTGCCATTGATCAATAGGTCTGAAATAGAGACTCTTGGGCTTTTATTGCCAGGTGCGCTCCTGTTCCTAAAGCTATGTATAAGTGTTAAGGCAACTGAAAGCTTTTAATGGTTTGAAGCTCTCCTGCCCTGAAGAAAAAAATCATGAAGCAAATATGATCTGTTCTTTTCTGTCTGTTTCAGTGCCACTTGGTACTTTCCCAGATGAGTTGCATGTGTTTTTCATGATGGAAAGTTTTAGACATTTTGCAATTGGTGCCATTTGATAGTAAATGGAAGCACTGCTTTTTTCATAGATATTATCCTGAATTGACTTGATTAAAAAAAAAAGTCACATTTAAGAATTATTTTAGTTGTTTGTGTATTGCAGTTTTGTCTTACATAAACAATGTTGACCTTTCTCAATGGAACTAATTTCAGCTATTAAATTTATGTAACTAAGTTTCACCACAAGTTTATGACATGGACCAGTGTTTATAAAGATCATAAGCTTTTGTACGCATCTCAACTAATGAAAGACTCTCATGTTTGCCTCATGATGATCCTTCCACTATACTATCCCTAGCTTACTTGCCAGTTCCACAATTATCTCATTGGAATACTGTACTTCTGTACTTGAAATGAATTACAAGAATTTATCTACTGTATCCAAAATACTGTGCTTTTTCTCTTTTGGCCTTAGAATCTAAAATAACACTGACAGACCTTTTCAAATTTGCTGCGACTGCAGTTTTTAATTAAAAATAATGGGGGGTTTGTCCTGTGAAACACTGACAGACTGTCTTAAAATATAAGTTCTCTATGGGCTAGATTGGACCTGTGTCTGTTAGTGGATAGGGAATGGGCAATGTGAGCCCAATGTGTTCTGCTTCAAGATGGAGTTAGGGACATACCCAGTAAAATGTATTGTTACAGAAGTGCGGTGAAATACAGTCCAGTGGAATTTTAAATCGGACAGTAAATACACGACATCATTTTGATATTGGCCTTCCCTTACGGTGTAGGGGTGCCTTTCTCTGTATTGTGATCACTACACCATACAGATGTAAGGAGTGTGCATTTCATAGAGCTACTACTCCGTGGGGATGGTCATATTTTCTGCTAGTCAAGGTAAAAAAGCTGAGAATTCAGTCTAGCTTTATGAACTATCAGGGTTGGAGCTCTAGGAAGCATAGTTTAAAAGTTTTTAAGAACAAAAACTTTTACTTTCTAGTCTATGACTTTTCTGAATATACTTTTGGTGAACTATGTAAGTATTGTCCAGAATGAAGCATGTCCCTATGGACATGTGGTATTTAAGAATTTTTTGAACATATTCTGAATCCTAGAGATTTTTTTTATTGTTTTGTTTCTCATATTGTAATATAAAAGAGAGCTAAAAATCTTTGTCATTTTCTTTCAGGTAACACTGCCAGGAGTTTTGCTTAACTGTTTTCGTACTGTTTTTGTTTTGATGTCCTTGTGCTCTGATATAGTTGTTTTTCAGCTCAAACGTAATTCTGAATGAGGCTTATTCTTGGTTGTTGTCACTGTGTAACCAGAAAATTTCTGTTTCCTTCAGGGGACCTGTTAACGTTGCAGTGCACTGTGCCTCTATTACAGGGCAAGTCCATAACTGAGCAATCTATTGTTTTGTTTTGCTCTTTGGTTGTAATGTAACTGCTGTCTAAACTTACCAGAAGCCCAAAATGGCTTTAATCTACTATTATTATTGCTGTTATTATTAAAATCATAAGTGCTGCTTAAACATGCCTAAGGACATTGTACTAGACATTATGGGAATGTATAAATTTGTAAAAGCTTCTATTCTGTGCAATTTTCGGGCTATTATTTTAAGTGGATCTCATTCAGATTCAGTTTGCTATGCCCTAATTGGACTAGTCTAACACTATTCTCAATAAAATATGTTCAGTGGATACTTCTAAAAATTAATATAATGATAAGAAGTATATCATAGATACCTAAATATACTATCAGTTAATTGTTTAGGCTATTGAAATTTAAATAATAATTTATTTAGTGTTATTTGTGAAGAGATCTTATAGGTGAAGAAGCTTAAATTCTTAAAAGCTGTATTAATAAATATTGTTAACCTGTAAGTTGTAGTACTACATAATTCTAAAGTGTTCATAGGAAAACAAGCTAAGTAACTCCAATTTGTTCTTTTGTATATGTATGCATACACCATGCAATTCTTTGGTTGCTGCTGCTTTTCAATAGGTCTTAAGTCCTCTGTACTAGAAGTGACCTGAAACTACTGCTTGTAGAGGTGGGAATGCAGCTATTTAGAGAAATTCCAAACATTTGAGAACACAGACAGAAATTCATCTCAGTAATAATCAAAATACATGGTTGGATCGTGAAGTTCTTTACAAAATGGTATCTGTATCTGCTTCTTTTTCACTCTACTTTTGTACATGCTGTGACTGCTTTTTATTAATACACCCAATACAGTTACTGTTCATGGGTAGAAATATGATAAAAGATAGGATATTCTTTAGTCACTAAAGAACTTTCAGATCCTTACTATTATTTTGTTTATAGCAAAAAAAGAAATTACGAAGAATTTTGTTACTTTGACTTACTTGCAGAGGCAATAAGAAGACGCTTTCTGAATCAAAAGTGATGTAAAAAGTTGCATTGATTTTCACAGCTGCCGAATCAGCAGCACTGTGGCCTGTCAGGCTTTACCGAGGATTCTTGTATTTTGCAACATTTGATTTTTGCTGGAGGGCTAAGTTTTAGATCAAAAATCCCAATCCTGCAAGGCATAGTTGCTTTATTTTTAATGCTACTGCTTAAAGTTATCTGAGTATGCAAGCATTCTTAAAATTTGCCTCTTACTGTTGTCCAAATCTCTTTCCAGCAGTCGTAGAATGATTTCATCTAACTGCCTATAAGGCTAGACTTGTAAAAGTATCATTTTCATTGACTTGTTTCCCGTTTTAAAAAGGTTTAGTGGAAATCAGGCCTAGCATTTGAAAGCACTGCTTCTGTGTTTTTCTCAGTATAGCACAGGTATTTTAAAAATACTAAATACTTTCCTGTGTTAGTCTCTATGACCATTGATTGTGCATTGTCTGGAGCATTTCTATTGAAAGAAAAAGACGAGAAACTAATATTCACAGAGGTATGAAAAAAGTTGTATTTGCTGTAGCAAAGACTGGCTAGCCATGTATGGGTAAGTATGTGTTTTTATGTGGCATTATTGGTATCTTCTGATAGTTACAGATACAGGAAACAGACCTGTTGAAAAATTCTGGACCATTTTGTTCTTTCAGTGCTTCTGTTTTCTCTACTACTGTTAAGTAGGGATATAGTTCAGAAGGAGGTGCCTTTGAAGCAAATGAGACCTGCAAATTTAAGTTGTTGCATGAGAACTGTACAATGTATAATAAATTTTTTTAACAATAGTTGCAGGAGTTATAGCAAGTGTCTCAGGTTTTACCTTCTAGGATGTCAGAACAGTCCCTGAAAAGTTCTTAGAGTCTGTTCCAACCATGTTTAAATATAATAAAAGTAAATGGGTATTATGTCATATGCAAATGGAAATTTTAAAGAACAAACATGAAAAGAGGAGGGTACAAGGTCATTCCTGGCTTGACTTCTAGATGCTTTTGTTACCTTACATTTCAATCTTGCTTTAGCGTTAATAGCATTTTTCTGCTGTGCAGGAGCATGTTCTTTAACTGTTATAACGTTTTAAGGCTTCACAGAGAAAGTCAACTAATGATATGCAAAACATGCTAGTGTCTAATAAAAATAACTTTCCTAAAATTTGTGTAAACTTACTGTGTAAATGTACCTTTAAAGTGTATTTTAGGAAGTTTTAGAACAACCTTTTTGGGATTATATTCTTGTATATAGCCAATATTCTTATTCATACATTCTTATATATCTAGTGTACAACTTAGGTTCCCAATATAGCATTAGCATAGAGGTGACTGTGTAGTGTGATCTTTTTGAGGCTAGTATGGATGAGTCATGGGTGATGTCTGTGTTTTTTGAAATCTAGGAGTTTACCTGTGTTCTTTTTCTAGCAATTTATTTAACTTCACATGCATGATGTAGTTAACAAAATTGTCAACTGTTTCCTATCTGAAATATCAAGGAACTATAATTTTATTAAGTAAGTTCCACATTTTGGTCGATGACAAAGCAGGTTGTGCATTTCCTTATTTAAATGTTCCATAATTAAAACTGTTCTAGACTTGCAATACTGGAGTATGTCTCATGAGAGATACTTGTGGAGAAAGGACATGTGAATTGCTGAAAGATGTTACATGGTCAGTAATCATAAAGACACGTATGTGTTATCCATGTAGCAGAAGATGGTAAAACCATGTGATAAGTTACATTTACTGTGGGCCTTTGACCAGATACCCTTATGATTAGTATTTTCCTCCAAGAAGTTACTTTAGTAATCATCCATGCCACTGAGCAACCTCAAAAAACTGACATTTCAGCTAACTGTAAAAACATACACTGAAGTACTAGGTGCGTCTGTGCTCATTATAGATGATTTGACTTGTTTGCCACATACATGTAAATATTTTCAATTGACATTAGAATCTGTTGCTGAGGGGAAAGAGGCAAGATACAGGGAGCTCTCTAATTAGACAGGATGGAGTTATGTAGAGAATATTCAGCCTTCCTATATTATTACATCATTTGATAACAGAGGACTGTTTGTTTGTTTTTTAAAATCTTTATTCCATAAAAAGTCCTATTGTCTTTTGTTCCCTGGTATTTTGAGGCACTTCAATGGAAATTTCTGTAGGAACTATTTTTGAAATTTCTTATACTAGTTAAGGTTACAGAAACTAAGTGCTAATGAGTAGCCTCTTGAAATCTAAAGTAGAGATAAAAGAAATAGAGGCATGGGAGGTTTCTTAGTGCCCTGTCATTGACATTTGTGACAAGCTGTTACAAATGTAGAAATCCAGTGATGCAGCCATTTTCTGGGTTATTTTTTCCTCTATAATGTTACTTTAAAAATACAATGTAGTAGATCTTCATTATTGGATTTTGAGAATGACTGTATGAGTCTGATTGTTTTAAGTAGTTCTAAGCTTCTGAGTAAGAGTGAAGAAGCTGCTTAAGACTTTGTAATGTGGCACCCAGACAGACCCATTTTATTAATAATTAATTGTACTTTCATTGTAATAGTTATATTTTGCTTGCCTTATGCATCAGTTATGTTTTAATACCATGGACAAGACACTGAATTTAAAATGTGCATTTATTTCCTGGAGAATACACATTCATGAGAAGATGACCAAATACATTAAAAAAGCATAGATGACGTACAGCAGAGAACATAAAATATGGCTGCTTTTTCTGATGACAGTGTTGCAATAACAATGTAATGATTCTCTTTATTACTCAAGAGGCTAAATATGAGGAGCTATGCTGACTCAGTACTTTCTTGTGCTGTTTATCAGAGACTCAGTGAATATCTTTATTTTGCATATTAATCAGGATTCAGGTTATACATTAACTGCTCTTCTTGAAGTGCTATGTGAAAGGGTCTAGCCCGTAATATATTGTATTAAAGTCTGACTCAATTTAAGGTCTGCAACTTTAGCACATACTGCAAAGTGTGTTCGAGCACAATGCTGAATTACTGCAGTAAATACAACCTTTATAAAAGACCACTTTTGGGTTTCCTTTGAATCAACAGTATTACACTAAACCTTCCACTGATCAAAGTATTGTAAGTTATTTAAGAAGTGTGCACTGTTTTGTACAGCAAGGATATGTTTTTAGTAAGTTGAGTTTGAAAATTGGTCGTTTTGTGAAAAGGAGCTGAATTTTAAATTTGCACCACATTAATGATATTTGATATATAGCAAAGTGTCGTGGTTTAAGCCCAACTGGTAACTCGGAACTATGCAGCCACTTGCTTACTGCCCCCGCTTCTTCCTCCCTCCTCTCCCGGAGGGATGGGGAGGATAATCGGAAGAATGTAACTCCCACGTGTTGAGATAAGAGCAGTCCAGTAACTAAGGTATAATGCAAAACTACTACTGCTACCACCAGTAATAATAATGATAAGGGAAATAACAAAGGAGAGAATACAATTTCTCACCACCCGCCGACTGATACCCAGCCCAACCCGAGCAGCGATCTGGGCCTTCCGGGTAACTCCCCCCAGTTTATATACTGGGCATGATGTGCTGTGGTATGGAATAGCCCTTTGGCCAGTTTAGGTCAGGTGTCCTGTCTCTGCTTCCTCCTGGCTTCCCCTCCTCCCTGGCAGAGCATGAGGCTGAGAAAGTCCTTGGTCAGGGTAAACATTACTTAGCAACAACTAAAAATATCGGTGTTATGAGCGTTGTTCCCAGGCTGAAAGTCAAAACCACAGCACTGCACCAGCTACTAAGAGGGAGAAAAAAATGGCTGCTGTATCTGAACCGAGGACACAAAGGAATCAATCATCACGTCTGAAATAATTTTCAAATGTGTTTTTTACATTGCTTCATGGTTTTGAAAAATAACTGGCCTTGTACTCCTGATGAAAGAGATCAAATATTTTCAGCAATTACTCATAAAAATGCTTCAGGAGATTCCACAGAATAATGACGTGAGAGCAGTAGAAATGAGTGATGGGAATACTTTAGGTTTGGTGGGTTTTTTTGGTGTTTTGTTTTTTTTTTTTCTGAGAAAATAGATAATTTTAACTCAAAGTAGAAGATTATAGTTCTGAATTTTCAGACTTCGACTTCGTTATGTAGTTTATTCTCAGAATGATATTAATATAGATTGTAAGTTACAATTCCTTGTGTTATAAGTTAGAATAGAAATATATGTGTTTTATTCCAATACTTAAGTATTAGACTGGTTTCTTTTTAAAGTACTGAATTAAAAAATATAAGTCTTGAAAATAAATGACTGCTGTTTTTAATAAAAACTCTTAATTAAAAAGAAGTAAATCAGTTCTCAACATTTCTTGTGCTGATATGCATGCAGTCTCTATTTAAAATATGAATCTAGGCAAGAGATCTGTCCCTTTCTTAGATGTGGCATTTTCTGTTCTATAAGGATTGTTTCTGACATCTTAAAAATAATGGCTTTTTCCAGTTCAGATGACCTGAACTGTATTCGCTTATGCAGAGTTCCACATGATTATGGTCAGATAAAAACATGCTAGAAGTTCAGCAATATTTTTGCAATAGTGCACTAGATCTAGGGTAAATATAAACATAGTAGTTGTTCCAGTAGAAAAGACTAGCTTAGCGTTTTCTTCATCCTAAAAATAAATGGGTAGAAAGGTTCAGGAGCTACGCAATATTTGTTTGTCCAGCTACGTAAAACCAGGTTAAACTTCACATGTACTACGTAGATATGACAGAGTAATAGGTAGAAGATCTGCTGAAAATACTGAAACAACCATGTCTACTTATATTTCCATTTATTTAAATTGTGATATGCTGTGGACAGTGAGTGTTCTGTAAAACTCCTGTACATTCACACGCAGCAGGTGCTTTGCTGATGTAAAACAGTGCTGTATCAGTTAAACATATATAATTAATTTGAAAGTTTTCAGCAGAAACTGAGAAAAAAATTTTCCTTATGTTACCTTTACTGCTGACAGCTTTCACAGCTGGTGGTAGTATGCTGTAGAGTAGTGTTGCAACCACTTCTTACCTTTCTTCCCATAACTTAGTATTAAGTGAGTCAAGTAACTTACCTTGATGGATTGATAAGCTGCTTACACCAAATTTAGAAACTTTAAAATACAGGTGTGAAAATCAGGAAGAAAATGCCCTATGACTGTGTGCTAGCTATATCTAGATGAAGAAAACCCCCATGTGCTAGCTAGATAAAAAAAAAAACCTCAAACCACCATCTTTTTATTGAGAAGACAAATGCATTTTCGCACAACATGTTGCAGGTGAAAGTTTCAAGCTTTATGAACTGGTGATAAACAGTTTGTTTTGTCTTTCCTGAAGAAGAAGAGGATGGGTTTGAAAAATGTCAAGTGCAGTGTTTACCTGGGTTGTTTTAGAAAATAACACAACCATTCATGAAAAAGTCACATGAAAGTTTTATGGTCAAAACTCTGAAACTGATCGCAGGTCTGAAATCTGATGAGCCTGGCAAAACCTAAACATAAGCAGGAACTGTACAGAAAGTGGAATCAAGGACAGGTTGCCTGGAAAGAACACAAGAGATGGTGTCTAAGCATGCAGAGACACAATTAGGAATGTCAAAACCCAGCTGGAATCGAATCTGGTGAGGGATGCTGAGAGTAAGAAGAACGGCTTCCGTAAGTACACAGGGGAGAAAAGGAAGACTAGGGGAAATGTGGATATGGTGCTGAATGGGGAATGGGCCCTGGTGACACAGATCATATAAAAGGCTGAGGTACTGAACGTCTTCTTCACCTCAGTCTTTACTGTAAGATCAGCCTTCAGGAATTCCAGGCCCCAGAGATGAGGTGCAAAGTCTGGAGTAAGAAAGACTTGCCGTTGATGGAAGAGGATTGAGTTAGAGAATAGTTAGATAAACTGTACATACGTAAATCCATGGGCTTTGTTGTACCCACATGGATGTTACCGAGGGAGCAGGCAGATATCATTGATAGGCTACTCCTAATAGTTTCTGAATGATCATGATTGAGAAAGGTGCCTGAAGACTGGAGAAATGCAAATGTCACTTCTATCCTCAAAAAGGGCAGGAAGGAGGACCCAGGGAACTACAGGCCTCTCAGACCTCACCTTGATGTCTGGGAAGGTGATGGAGCAACTAATCCAGGCATGTGAGTAATAAAAAGGTCACCAGCAGTAGTCAGCATGGATTCACCAAGGCAGTGTCATTCTTGACCAACTTGGTAACTTTCTACCATGAAATGATAGGCTTGGTGAGTGGAGATTAGTGGATATTGTCTGCCTTGACTGCAGGAAGGCTTTTGATGCTGTCTTCCAAAAGATCCTTGTAGAGATGCTGAAGAAGGATTGGCTGGATGGGCGGCCAGTGAGGCAGATTGAAAACTAGCTGAATGGCTGGGGCCAGAGGGTAATAATTTGTGGCATAAAATGTAGTTGGAAGCCAGTGACTACAGTGTACTCAGTACACAGTCCAGTCATGTTCAACATCTTCATTAATGAGTTGGTTATTGGGGCAGAGTGTGCCCTCACCAAATTTGCAGATGGTTCAAAACTGGGAAGGGGTTGCTGATATGCCAGAGGGTTGTGCTGACATTCAGTGGGACTTCAACATATGGGGAAAAGGGCCAAAAAGAGTTGCATGTAGCTCAAAAAAAGGAATTGCAGAGTCTGGTATCTGGGGAAGAGTAAACCCATGTACCAGTATAAGAGAGACAAGGACATAAGAGAGAGGATCAAGCAAAGGGCCACTAAGATGGTGAAGGAGCTATAGAATCTGTCCTATGAGAAAAGTCTGACAGCTGGGACTGTTTAGCCTAGAGAAGGGGAGGCTCAGGAGGATCTTAACAATGTATTTATATACCTGAAGGGAGGATTGCAGAGTCAGTGGAGCCAGGCTGTTTTCAGTGGTGCCCAGTGACACAACCATTGGCACTGGGTTCAGCGTGAGACACATTTGTTAGCCATTAGTTGGTGACATATTTCTGTCCAATCATGTGGAATCATAGATGAATAAAGAAGCCATTAATAAAAAAAGAAAATTGAAATCGTGTATTTCTTACTTACTTTGGTAATCTGGTTGCGTTCAGTTGCATTAATTCTGAAGGAGCAGCTTTACACTGTTCTTTTTCATTAAAAAGCGACTGTTCAATCTCTTACCAACTGTTTAAAGAGTTTTCATTTTACAAGAAGCTTTAGAAATCACATTAAATTATTTTGTTATTTTGTAGTAATTTGATTAGTTTCTTATGTTCCTTTTCAATGCTATTTACTGCATATTTTCTGGTGGTTCATTAAAATATTCACACTTCTACATCATTCATGACAAGCATGTATATGTCATTTTCTGTCAGTTCTTCACAATTAGCTTGAATTACTAACTATTGCTTCAGCATATATGAAATAAATTCCCCCGTTCTTTGTTCTGTGGTCCAGCACCTAAGAAATTGGGAGAGATTATCTCTGATTATAATGTGGTTTTTTATTTTTCCAAAACTTGCAGTCTTCTTCTAAGTGCTTCAGTTTCTTGAGAGTTTGTTTTCTGGTTTGTAACCAATGGCATCTTTGATATTGGATTTATTTTGGAAGCATAATATTTGTCATCTATCTGGGACTGGAAAGTAATTGATAGCCTCCGCATCTTGTGGTTCGTTTCATTCTGTAATATACGTGGCATTGCTTTCAAGCATGTTGGTTGATATGATGTCTTGGGTCATGGAAATATGCAAGAAAAATATTATATACTCAAAAGCACTAGCTGTTGGTATGGAATCTTCACTCAAAGAGTTTTCCGAGATGGGGTGACGTTTATCATGTGGTTTGGAAAGGAGTATTAACTGTTCTTGAAAGTTGATTTGTGATGTGAATGATAATAGCTTTGGGAACAGAAATAGTATATATTACAGTTAAGGTAGTTTCTTTATGTGCTCAGCTCACAGAAGATTTAAATATAAATCACAGAAGATATTTAATGCTTCCTTATCGTATATAATATCACTTTCAATTTTCATTAAATCTTGCTTTTATTTGCTTTCTGTGGAAATTGTTTGTATGTACAAAGACCTTATGAACAGAATTTTTCTTCTTGTTTCTTTGAATCAGCAGTATCTTCATTGAGTGTCCATTCTCAGAATTCACTCACATAGTCTCACTGTCAGTTACAGAGTCCAATTGTGTTGGTGAAGTGCATCATTGTAGATAATTTAGCTGCAGATTTTTTATTTTCTCTCATGGAAGAAAAGAGAAGATGTAAGAAGTATTTGCATTACAGTGCAGTTGTATACTTACATTGATGTGATCTTATGTGATACTAAAAAGCAGACTCCATGAGGGTCTTAATTTCTAACAAAGTTAGCTTACTGCTAGGCTGACCTGATGTTGCCTTGTCATATTCAGCTAAATGGTATCTAGAGCTTAACTTAATTTTTTTCTTTTTTTTTTTTTTTTTTTAATTGTGTAAAAGAATATTCACTTCTACCTTGAGTTTTGATGGACAAACTCTTGGCTTCAGTGAACGCTGATGCAAAAATTACATTTCACAATGGTAGTTTCTCTAATTTCTGAAGAGTGCACAGTTGTATGGCTTTGTTTGTTTTTTTGGTTGTTCTCAAGTTTAGAACAATGGTCCATGGGGAGCTGACAAAAGTTTTCTGTGATTCAGACACCTATTCCTAATCCTAGTAGCACCTCTGTCTCACATTAATATGTCTGAGCTTGTTTCACAACAGAAACAGAAGCAGGAAATGTTGGCTTCATTCTCCTCCATCTACACAATTGATTTTCACAGATGTCATTATTTTCGTAGTTGTGCAGTCAGCATGTCAAGGGAACAAAGACATTCTTGTGGGAGAGAGACAGACAAAATGGGTCGTTTTGGCTGTACAAGTTTTTTTATTGACAAGTTTTGGGTAATTTTTACTAAGTAAAAGACCATAACATGTTTCTTTTGCTTCATTAATGGGTTTAAAAAAAAAAAAAAAGCCACTTCCCAGCCAATGGTAACATAGTTTAGTAAACGATATATACACTCTGACATTGTTTGATAGAAGAAACATTGCCTCTAAGTTTCTGGACAGCCATTCAGTACTTAAGTTAGTTGCTAACTCTGAGGTTACCTAGGAACAAAGGAGACAACTTGCGTATGTGACAATATTTTATTGACAGACTATTTTGCAAACGTTCCTTGTTAGTGTCTGGAGAATGTATGCTTGTAAAGCTGACAGTCCGTAAGATGGGGAAGCCTCTAGGAGGAAGGGAATTCAGGCCTACACTTCCTTTTTTTCAGTCCAACCTTTGCCTCCTAGATAGTAGAATTTTATCATGGCACTTCCAGGTGGTTTTTTGCCTGAAAAGGACAAACGAAAAAAGGTCTTGACAGATGTAGAGAATCACTTCATGCTTGATATTAACAACAAGGAAATGACTGAGCAAACCTGTAACCACATGCTAGGTTATCAGTGTAAATGTCAGCTGTAGTTTAGATAAGCTAGAAGAGATTATGAAGTGTGTAGGCTAAACAAGTACCTGAAATGTTAGCTGCTATATCCAGACCCCTTACAGAAAGCTTTCTTGTAACAGAAGGTAATGGAGGTTTTGGAAAATTTGGCATTAAAAAATAGAAAATTCAGGTAGTCAGCTAGTAGGTTTTGCCTCTTCTAACAAAATAAAAAGGCCCCAAAAGAAAAGCTTTTCTGATTTCTGTGTCAGAAAAAAAACAAAACCAAAACTTTGAAGAGTTTCACTGACATTTGTGATTGTGTTTTATCTCAACACTGTAAATAATAATGAAATAAAATGCTCCATTTTATGAGCTCTTTCACTATAAGAGTTCACTCCAGAGTTGTTGCTTTTTTATGTCATCATTAGGGATGTTTTTTTGCAAAAATATTGTAGGACCCAGTCAGTTTAGGTTTTAGGCATTATCTAAGTTAAAGGCAAATAGAATACTTGAGTGGAACGTTTCCCCATATCAAAATAAATTTTGCTTAACTGTTACAGTCAGTTTTTGCAAATATGTTTCTAAAGCAAGTGATTTTAAAAAGGAACAGAATCAAAGCTAGATTAAAGAAATAATGTTCCGTCTGCTGTTGTGCACAAAACCAAATGAAGAACTAATGTAAATGATTCTGGCTCTATGAATCATAGAGAGATTAGACCCAGTCCTCAGATTTCTTGGAAAATTTTATTCAGGCAATTCAGAGGTTTAGTAGAACTAAACCTCTAAAGAGAGCACAGTCCTCAGAGGTTTTAGATTAATTAGGCTCATTAGAACAAATTGTTGGAAGAGTGTTGTCCAACGAAGTGTAACTGCTTGCTTAGCTACTGGAGCAGATGACCATAAAGAACACAATTTAAATGGCTGTTTTGCTGACAAGACAAACTCTGGGCAGTGTGAAAAGATTGAAGTTCCAAACCATAAATAATTAGTGTCTATACAGTCTTGAAAGCAAAAAGACCTGATGCTCTTTCTGCCTGCCACTCCTATATACAAAATCATCAGATGAGATTGCAATTTCATGAAAATGTAACTTGCACTAAAAGTTCTTCCTCTTTGCATAGTTATTTGAAATATTTAAATA
>NW_009943168.1:29139-32572 GCF_000696875.1 Nestor notabilis | reverse complement strand
CTGCTGTAGCTGAACCCAGGACAAATATATTGCATAAGCTGAACCTGAGGTCCCTGATGGTAATTTGAGGAAGAATAGTTAAAGGTTTGTTATTGGCCTGAAGTTACAAGCCACAGTTTTGTGCCTCATTTATACCTGTAATTCATATTTGCTATTTTCTTTCTTTTAGAAAGCTGTAGATGAGGTGATGAAGCATGTTCACACCCTCTCAGGGAAAAATGATGGACTGGTGCCTATGTTCATAAGCACCAACAGTGGGCAGTTCACTCACTTGGGTGTCTATACTCTGGGAGCCAGAGCTGACAGCTACTATGAGTATTTGCTCAAGCAGTGGATTCAGGGTGGGAAAAAAGAAAACGAGTAAGTTCTTTCTGCTTCTCATATTGGTGTGAGAATTGTGTGAGCTGTAAAACTTTCTGTCGTCGTTTGCTACTTAAAGAAAAATAATGTATGTGCCCAATAGTCAACTGAAAATATCGCTGTTTTTAAAAGCAAGCTAAGCAAGCAAGAGGGACCTGTGGTAGCTTGATGAGAGTTAGGCTTAGTCTCAAAACTTCTCATTCTCAGAAAACTTTTCTTCACATTAGATGTGAGGAGTGTTACATAGGGGAGAATTAAGTCTTTGCAGAGAATAATTAGACACTTCTGAAATACTGATGGTAGTTCATTTCACCAGCCATGTGTTTTCCCTGCGTCTGTCAGGGAAAGGTGAGTCCTGGAAGATGGTTGAGGTGGGAGATTTAATCCATAAGAAAAAGCTTCCCTTCAGAAGAAGAGGAGACTGAAGTTTGATGTTTGTGTAAAACTTTGTTTTAGGTCTCATATGTTTCCTTTATCTGCACTGGGTAAGTGAAAGAAAATGTTTGCAAGGAGCAGAGGAATTAGAGGTATTGGGAAAGGAGGTTTCCTCCAAACAAGGTAAAAAAAACCAAGCAGTTTTTGTCTGCTTCTAAGCTGATTATGTTGGGCTGTTCCCGTTGAGGGGTTTCATACAGTGACACCGTGCCTCTCTGAGGCATTTCTTTATATCTGAGCAGGTGCATCTCTACAAAGAAACCTTGATCACTGCTATTCCCAAGCCATATCTCTCTGTAAACAGAGAACCGTTGTTTTTGGGACCATGAATGATGGCATTTTGTGAATCTCATTATGGAATTATTCAGCAGGTGTTTTTTTCCACATTAAAGTACTCTGAAACAAGGAAAATTCCAATGAAATACTGTGAAACAACGTTTCACAATTAAAGTAGTCAAATATTGGAAAAGATTGCTCAAAATCGTTGAATGTCCACCTTTGGATGGAGATACTTTGCATCTCTGGATGGAGAAACTAACAAATTGCTGGGATAAACCTCAGGCAACCTGATCTAATTGGATCTGCTTCAGAGCAGAGTGTTGAAGTAGAGACCTCCAAAAGGTCCTTACTGGCCGTGATTTTTCTCTTCAATTGCTGTACTTCTAAGCATTCCTGAAATAAGGTTTGGTTATTGCCTAGAAAAATAGTTGGAGGTCCGTTTTCTTTGGTATTTAAATTTAGGCTTTACTTATAAACCAAATATTGCTAGATGGTAGTCATATCTAATTAGTAGCCAGTTGGTGGTGACTTTGAGGGTCACTTAGGTCAGTTTTCACATTTGGTTAAATACTGTTATTTAGACTGAAATAAGAGTCTCCAAAAGGATTGTGTTCAACATCATCTATGATTAAATGTGTTCTGACTGTGTATATGTGAGCCAACTGCGAATGATTTTTATTCACAGGCTGTTAGAAGACTATATGAGAGCCATAGAAGGAGTGAAACAGCATCTTCTTCAGAGATCGCAACCCAAGAAGCTTACTTTTGTAGGAGAACTTGCTCATGGCCATTTCAGTGCCAAGATGGTAAGAAGTGCAACTGCATTTAAAAAACAACAAGAAAACAAAAACCACCACCAAAAAAATCAACATGGGGGCAGACAAACACAAAGCTGCTGTGCTGTCTTTCCCCCTTCGCTCCTCCATAGATAGATACATATATAGCCAGTGTGATGGCAGTGTTGAGTAACTAGTTTGTAGATACTAGTCACCCGTGCAAACCAAGGGCCTTTTCTTTGAGTTTCTCCAGGAAGTCAATTTATGTTCCTGTAAGACTGAAAATTTTGGTGCTGGAGTCAAATTTTCTTTCTCTTTTTTTCTGTTTTGGTCATAACATTCCAATGTCTGAATCTGTTGAGGCAGTGCCTATTTTATGTATTATTTATTTTCCATAATTAAGAAGTATATATGGACATTTGCACACTGGGCTTGTTGGATTCTCCTTCAAAAAAGAACAATGTGGTTTAATACTGTGTTCCTGATAATTGTGGAGAGTTCTGTCCATGACACTTGTTTCTTTTCCTACATGTAGGATTATTTGCTAAACAGTACTCTGTTTGCTGTAGGAAGATTTGATTGATCTTAACTTCCTGTTCTTAATTTGTGCATCCAGTACTCTTTAAAGTGCATTTTAAGACCTTTCTGTTAAAGGTCTCATGCAAATGTAAAATTGTGTGTGACTTGTTTTTCAGATGAGTGGTGTATTATCAATGTATGCATAGCCTTACACATACTTTTTCAATAGCTGAAGTGATATTTAGTGAATTCTATGACCTGTTTGGTTTATTAATGTAGTGGTTTTGAGATGTTCAGTTCTGGTTTTCAGCTGGTGTTTCTTGCATCTGAATTTCACAGGGGCTCTCCAAACCTGCTGTGAGCAAGACTGGAGTCTGGGTTTTGGGTAGAGGGGAGCTCCCTCATCCCAAGGTGTGACAGAATTGAATTCTCACAGACTTGGCTTAGGTTCCTGCATGTGTCAGTACACTTGCTTCTGTTCCAGTGAGTCAGAGTTTTGGTATTTAATCAATGATCGTTGGGTGAAAGGCTTTACAGGTATCTTACCCTGGAAAAGTTGGTGATGTTTATCTCCTATGTCTAATGCTGACCTTCACTACCCTCGTACATTTCCCTGAGAACTGGACAAAGGTTTTAAAGGTCCATACGGGTGCTACATTTGCACCAGAATGGTTTTACTGTGTTTTTGATTGATGAGACCTGAGCTTTCATTCTGAATAAGAATTGTTTGAAATTCCATATGTGACATGAATCTACAGTTCTTACATTCCCAGTATCAGTGGTGGGTATTGGGAATATCCTCATAGCTGCTGAAGGAGGACAGTCAGTCTTGTATTGCAAATTGAATTTTGCTGAAGCCAAGTTTTGGGCATTTTATACTATCTGCTTTCTGACATGTTCTTCAGTTGAGTTTGGTGATTGAGCTTTCTTGAAAAACAAAGTGAATTTTGATTGTTTACAAATGTACAGTTCTTGGAGTAATACTTCTGTTGTCCTTTGAACAAATTGTTTGCTGTAGCAAGTAAAAACTAAACAAGAAATGTCCCTTCAGTCCTTTCATTGCT
>NW_009943168.1:22874-29108 GCF_000696875.1 Nestor notabilis | reverse complement strand
AGGAATGCTCTTTACACAGTCAGCCTCTGGTACCCCTCTTCCATTATGTACAGAAAGAGCCAAAGGTGTTTTGTTAGAGGTGCCTGGAATATGTGACATTCAGCTGGCTGTAAAATAGAGTCTAGGAGAGCTGGTTGTGGGAATGGGAGCCAGCAGCATTCCAGGCTCTTTAGAAAAGTGGTGCCCTTGCACCTTTGGTGCTCTAAAGGTGTGAGACGTAATAGCTTTTCATTACCCCAAATAACAAAGTTGAAAGAAGGGGGCAAGCTTTCAAGATGGAAGTATGCTCGAAAGCTTACCAGTGTTTTCGAGTTGTATCAGTGGATCTGACTGATGATCTCTGACAGGTGTTGTCTCTCTTACAGTAATGTGAAGGTGATTATTTCAGAATGGGGAAAATCTTAAGCTGACTTCTCGCCCTTCCCCAAAGCTGTGTTTTCTGACTCCCATCTCTGTTCTATTTTAAGTTTAAAATTAAATGCAAATGGTCAATCTATCCTTCATGATGTCCCTCTAGGTGTCTCTACTGAGTAACCTTTAGGTGATTTTGCCTACCCCCCTTCATGGGTTGATACGAGATACGTACTTCTGGTAAACCAAAAGACATTCTCTTCCCCTTACCCTGACCTGAGACTTTTTTTCCAGAAACATAAAAACACAGTCTTGTACGTTTTCCAAATTAATGATGTCTGTGGAATAGTGCTGCCTGCCTTGTGCTACATTGCATCAGAGTGTTTAAAAGTTACCGTCATGTTCTTGGTACCTGAAGTTGGGTTTTGAAGAAGAGAATGAAGAGGGTAAAAGAAAAGACAAATACCTGTTCGTTGTGTATTTTTTCTTCCTCAGTAAGGATTGTCTTGTCTTGCAGGATCACTTGGTTTGCTTTTTGCCTGGTACTTTGGCACTGGGAGCTCACAATGGATTGACTGCAGATCATATGAAGTTGGCTGAAGCCCTTATAGAAACCTGTTACCAGATGTATGCTCAAGTGGAGACAGGCCTAAGTCCAGAGATAGTACACTTCAATCTTCATGCACAAAAGGGCCACAAAGATGTGGAAATCAAGGTGAACAGATAGCTGGCCTGAACTGTACTTTGGTGGTTCTTCTGTATCTCTATTCTGTGGTTGAAACTCATACCTGCGTATCGGGGATATGGTCTGGTGTAGAGCAGCTTGTTCTTTTGCTGCCTTGCTTTCTGGATGTACCCTAGCCTTTGTCTTTAATTACCCGTGTAGTGTATTTAGAAGCTGAGGTATGCATAATACACTCTTTGGAGCAGATAGAGATGGGAATCACTGTTTTTCTTCCTGGATGTGTCACAGAATCACAGAATTGTTAGGGTTGGAATGGACCTCTGGACATCATCCATTTCAACCCCCCTTGAGGAAATTCCCTGTCTGAATTATTCTTGCCTTTTTTCTTTCCTCTTACAGCCTGCAGACAGGCACAACCTACTGCGACCAGAAACTGTGGAAAGCCTTTTTTATATGTACAGATTCACCGGTGATAAGAAATACCAAGACTGGGGCTGGGAAATCTTGCAGAACTTCAATAAATACACACGGGTAAGGTCAGCTTATAATGACCTTGTTCTGTCAGCACTGTTTGCTCACTTGCTCTCTAAAAAGAACTTTGGCAACCTACTATCTTTAAATAGTCATTAAAAACCTGCAGGGAAATTAGTAACAACACTCAGAAAAATTCAGTTCATGAAATGCCTTACTGTTTGAGATACACTACTTAGTACATTCAGGGATAGAACTTGTAGTACATTGATTAAAAAGCAAAATGCAGAAGCTGCATGCAAACTACCAAAGTGTCTCTGCATCCTCTTGGAAGCTGTTAGAATCACTACTGTGATCTTTTTCAGAATTCAGAAGCTGAGAACCTGGCTGGATTGAAAAAATTCTTTGGTTGAAGATGCCATCTCCCCACCCCCTCCAACCTCCACCCCAAGTTTGCCACAAAATGGCATTAATTCCTTAATAGAGGGATTTTTGTATTCATTCTGGTTACAGTCTCATGGAGATAGAAGCAGTCTTATATGCTGTAAAAGTGTGGCCTAGATGCCAGTGGACATTAAATATCCATGGTCTGTTCATAAGAGAAATAGGCATGGTACTTTGGCCAACTCTGATGCAGAAATTGCTCTAGTTACTTTCTGTACATTTGTACAGAAGCTTCAAGGGGATGTTCTTTTTGATACCTCTTTAAATGAAGCATAAATAGACATTTTGTTTCATTTTAACCTCGTGGTTTCTTTCGAAATGCGAAGAGATGTTTTTCCATAACTAGTTTTACACGCAAATGAAAAACAAGCATGAAATGAAAAACATGCTCATCTGTTTCTTAGCACTTATCTTCTTCAAATGCATGTGGATTTTAAGAAGTGAAAATAATTTAGATTGTCAAAATATACATTTATGATTTGGGTTTTTTTGTATTGTGTTTTTTTTGTCTCAGGTTCCTACAGGTGGTTATACTTCCATTAACAACGTCCAGAATCCCAGTAATCCAGAGCCACGAGATAAGATGGAGAGCTTCTTCCTTGGGGAAACGCTCAAATACATGTTCCTGCTGTTTTCAGATGACATAGACTTAATCAACCTTGACAAATATGTATTTAACACAGAAGCTCATCCACTCCCTATCTGGGTGCCAGCATAGACTGGGTGTCAGTAGACCTTCCAGTGGTGGCATTTTTATCTTCAAGTCACTTTACTATTCAGGGTTTGAGGAGAGATGCTATATTGCACCTTTTTTGGCTTAAATCAATCAAACAAAACCTTTGGGATAACATCTCTGTTTTCAAGAAGTCATGTCAGTCTTAAATGTAATCCCCGGTTCTGGGATGGACAAGCTGTGCCATACTAAGCTGGTTTTCCTGGTATTAATGATGTGGTTCAGAGAATAATGGACCATGAAATCACAGGGCTCTGGTGAACCAGAACTCACTTATGTCAGTCTTACTAAATGCTCATTAAATATTGGGAATGCAGCAAGTTGTCTTACAGCACAGGCCTGTTCCTGGAGAGAAGGGATAAGCCTACAGGTGTCTGATTTGTTCTGGGTTCACTGAAACACTCAGTTACAGCCCTGTTCCTTCATGAGAACACAGTGTTTCAGGTGCTAAGTGGGATAAACCAAGAACTGTGACATTGTCCCAGGTAGAAGCAAAGCTGTCAGTATTGCTACTGATACTCTGATTTCATTCCGAACTCCCCAGCTATGCTGCATCACGTTAGAAGGAGGAAGCAGCAGCAAAGCATCTGTTGGACAGTGTCTTAGTTTTATAGAGCACTTTGGCTGAAATGAATGATGGAAGAGAATTTGCTGCTGCTTTAGCTCAAAGTGGTATATAATTTTGTAGAGTTATTGCAGTTTTTTAACTTATCTGCAGGAATGCAGGAGATAATGTGAAACACAAGTGAAACTACATGTGCATTTTATATATTATTTGCATCAGTTAGTTAGACTCAGGTATTCTGACTGAAAGCTGCTTTCTGAGGTTGGGCACTGGGAAAGCTTGTGAGCACATTAGGTATAATTCTAAGTCAGCTTCCTTCTGTCCCTTCCTGTTTAGATATTGCATTGTAAGGTGTTTGATGCAAAACAAGCTTACAAGTGTACAGCAAAGTTCATGTTATTCATCATTTTTGGGCTGTGGAGAAATTCTCAAGGTTTTTTGGTTTGTTTTTTTTTTTCCTTGGGAGTACTTGGGGTAGAAGTTATTTTCATAAGTAGTATTAAAAGCAGACAGTCCAAGTGTATTACAACAATTCCTGGTCCTGGTAGAATCAGTGAAATCTGTTTAGTTGCTTGAAGACAAAGCAGATCCATTTTTTTTAAGAATTTTATGGGAGCCTTGGGATCTTGCATTTTTATACGTGCAAATAGATTTTACAACATGAATTTGGAAATAATCTTTCTGTAGTGCTTTTCCTATAGGTTTTGTAGGTACTTGGACAGTCCTGTATTCACAGATAAGGTCTCAGATACATGCTTATTTCTTTTCAAGGTTGATCTCAAAATGTTCTTTCCCCTCATGTTAATGGGAGCAGCATGAGGAATGCAGGTCATGGTAGTGAGGTACATTCCCTCTAAATCTAGGGCTGCTACAGGAGCTAATGAAATCTGACTGTAACGGTTAGTTTTTCCAGTGACCAAGGCGGGTATGTGTATTTGGTAGTATTTGTAACCTTTGATTTGTGAAGTAAGATGCATTTTTATTTGTTTTATGCTGATCAATTCTGTTTGCAGGGGTCAGAAGTTACCCTTGGGACCACTGTAAAAGTCTTTTAAAGAATATTTATCATTTATCCATGGACTAATGATGGCTTATGGAAATGAAGAAATGCTACAAATTATTTAAATACACCTTTTTCTGTTGTCAAAGGGACCTTGGAATTTGCAAGACATGACAAGTGTGTGCAGAATGTTAATGTTGCTCCAGTTCACATGTCACCAATAACCCTGGAAATCAGTTTCTCATATGTGCAGTGGAATCCAGTAGCTGTAGCCTTTGTCCGCACAACTGATTTGCTCCTAAAACTTTTGTTTTCCTTTGACATAACAGCAAAGAAAGAAAATGCTGTTGAAAGGTGGGAGGAACACCTTCAGTGTTTCTGTTTATGGAGCAGGTTTGTGGTTCTGAGGAGTTGAGCTTTGGCTAAAAGCTGGAGGCTCAAAACTGAAGATTTAAAAAAAAAAAGTAAGTTAAACTCCCTGCTCAGTGGGACTGCCCAGGCCCTGCTGACTGGTGCTGCTTGGCCTGTGCCTTCCATTGGAGCTAGTATTGAACTTGGACTCAATGACTTTGCTGTGGATTGTAAAACTTGCAGAGGTGTTTCACCTCAAGGGCAGCCCTACTGAGGAAGCAGAGAGATGTCTTAGAAAGTGGAGTACATATAAATGCTCATGAAAAGCCTTCTGTTGTTGAAGTCTTATACTAGTCTTAATGGAATTAACTTTACAAATGGGACTGTGCGAGTTTGTGTTACATTTTTTGCCTTCTGATTGGTTTGAGAGTAATAATCCATTTCTGAATGAGTTGGAGAGAAGAATAAATCATCACTTCCCCAAGCACACTTCTTGTCTTTTAGCTGAGCCTGTTTGTTCAACTACTTTCTTTCTACCTAATTCTTCATGGGATACTGAACTTATTTGCAAAGTGTGGCTTTACTGTCCTTGTCCTTTAAATCTGAAGTTAAGATTGTTCAGGGCTTCTGTATCACATGTGAAATGGCAGAAACCTAAATGATCTGATAATAGTCCATGTGCTTCTTCCTGTTCTTTTGCAAAGGTCATTTTAATTGCTTATTTACTTTTACTTCCTTAACATAATATGCTGTGTCAGATTAGTTGCTGAGCTTCACAGACCATCTCAGTTCCACTGTGTGCTCCCCCAGCACTACAGAAGCTTTGCACATCTTTGAAAGGTTTTCTTTTGAGGACTCTCTGATTCTTAGCCCCTGCAGTTCAGGTCCCTGTTAGTGTTTCAGTGCTCTTGTATGCTTCTCATGCTTAAGGTGAATGTTGTGGAAATCACTTCAGCCAGTGATCCTGTCCTTTTGCACAAAAAGCTGCCTTGGTTTCTCTCCAAGAGCACGAGTGCCTTTCCTAATTAAAATAAACCAATACACAATAACCCAGCTCCACCCAGCTATACTGTTCACTTATGCTTTCACTGAGAAACAGAAATGGGTAGGGGCACAGCCATGTTGTGCTGCACAGCTGTGGGACTCTGAGAACTCGCATTCTGGGCTTTAAGCCACAGCGCAGGAAACAATACAGACATTGCTCAAAGAAAGTCCAGTAGATGGATGGGGCCACAGTTAGCATCTGATCTCTGCACTTTCTGAGGACTGAAGTCTCACTGCAGGTTTTAGAAACTGGCAGTTTTGCAAGGTCCATGGTACTGGCTGATGTGAACCCTTATATGTTTCTTGTGGCTTTATGTTAACAGTAACCTGGCAGTGTTCAAGGCCAGGTTGGATGGGGTTTGGAGCAAGCTGCTCTAGTGGAAGGTGTCCCTGCCTGTGGCAGCGGGTTGGAACTGCATGAGCTTTAAGGTCTCTTCAACACAAACCAGTCTGGCATTCTGATTACTGAGGATGTAGTTCCACTAACAAAGTGGGTTTTTTGGGGGACTGGAGTTTGACTAACTAGGTCTTCCATACATTGTCATTCATTTGTACATGTCTGAAAGATCCGAGAAATGGACTTCATCCAT
>NW_009943168.1:0-22843 GCF_000696875.1 Nestor notabilis | reverse complement strand
ATTCCTGCTCTTCCCTCCCCCTGCACTCCTCAGTGCTGGGGGGAGCAGAACCTTTGGTCTTTTGTAAGAAGAGGGAAGAGATAAGCAGGTTGTATGCAAAAAGGCTTTTTGTCAGCACCCAAATATTGTGAAACACCCATCAGCGACTGCCACTGTAACTCTGGGAACAGTCACCCTGTGATGGCCAGGAGGACCCAGCAGTGCAAATACTGCACACAAAGCCTTGTGTTTGAGCAGTGGAACGGAAGCTGAGGCAATGCTGTGACTGCCTGTGTAAGTAATGTAAACCTTTGGGGATCTGGGAGGCTTCTCCACTAAGTCATAAAATCATTGCAAATGGATCAACTGAGGCAGCCAATTGATTACAGGGTTTAATACTTCTACACTTAAGCTAGTATTTATTGGTGCATACCAATTCCAGTAGGTAAGAACCCACCTGTTGATGTGCAAAGATGTGTTTGCTCCACCTGAGCAGTTTTATCTTCTCTGGTTATACTACCAAGCTATGAAATCATATCACACATTTTATCAGACTTGTAATTTATTTTAAAAATATCTGAAGATGTCTGGAGCAAAACTGTGCTCTACTGGTCACTAATGCGCAGCTCTCAAGTGACAGCAGTACAACAGGATGACTGCTAGGTGTAAACCTCCAGCTCAAGGACTGAAGATCTCTTGAGCAAGTTACAAACAAAAAATCTACCCAACCCCCCAGCACTGGATGAGGCTAATGGAGTCTTTTTGTATGTAACTGGTTTCTGGTGGACTCCTGTGAACCTATATAAGTAATGACCCTACCTCTGCTTCTCCTCTAGTCATTTAATCTTTACTTTTTGTCTAAAATAATTTAGCTTTAACCTTAAGGTGCCTCATGCAACCAGACTGTTCAGGCTAGTGGTGGTTCTTGGGCCTCCCAGGCAAGCTTTTAGCATGCCCACCATGTGTAATGCCTCCTCACTGTGAGCAAGTCAGCATGAGAGCTGCACAATGTGCCTTGGGCTTCCATCACGGATTTGGCATTTTGCTTTTCTTTTGATGCTTGATGAGGGGCAGGTAAGACACTTCAAAAGGGTGAATTTCCACCAGCATAGATAACACTTCCTCAAATGGTGCAGACTCAGCTTAGCAGGCTTCTGTCTTCTTGTATCCTAGTGGCAGCTTGGCAGCCTCACCTGCAGGCCTGAGGCTGTGGGGATGGATGTGCTCACAGCTGAAGCCCCCGGGTGCTTCTCTTGTGCTCTTTCCATCCCTGCAGCTTTCACCCAGCTGTTGATGATGCTCGCTTCAAGTTTGCGCACTTGTGTGACCGATGGGGGGTCAGCTGGATTGTGCCCTCTAGAGAAAGCAGAGCAGGGTGAGCTGGTCAGTGGGGGCAGCTCTTTGCCTTTCGCCCAGGGAAAGCCAAGCCAGGGAACTGAAGGACAGAGATTATCTGTTTTGTACTTGGTATTTATGCCCTGGAAAAAACTTACAGCGTGGCATCCACAGGGAGGTTAGAAGGCAGGCTGGAGAGCCCCAAGCTCTCCCTTGCATTGGTGGCTGCTGCCCTCTGCTCTGGGGCTGAAGGCTGATGGCTAATGCCAAGAGACACTGGACTATTTCACATGACTGACAGCTACAGGCTATCACACACTTGTGCCAATCCCTGTGCAAGAACATGTTCCATTGAGAGTATGTGAGCTTAGTGCTGAGTTCTGCACTGCCTGGCTTCCCTGGAGGCTGGAAAAGCCCTGTACTGAGGAAGAAGATTGCTCTTCCACAGTTAGGCTGCGACAGTCTGTATCCAACCCCTTTTAAAGGATCTCCTGGATCTTTGGACTGTGGCAGGAGGATTTAGTCAGCCAAAGGAGAGCTTGGTACTTACCGGAGGTCTAGGTGATGAGCGCCTCCTTTAACAGTCAATGCAATTAGTGAAGGGCTGAGGCTGCTATTTATCTGGAAGAAGAAGGAGCAGAGAGAAACTCTCACCAAGTGACCAGGCAGAACTGGGCTTCTGTTCTGAAAACTGCAAGGCGAGCTGGTCAGGACTGAGGACAGGCCTGGAAAGAGATCGCCAGTATGCCTGACATTGTGTGCAGGGCTGACAGTCCCAGTGAGCCCAATGCCCCATCTCAAATGAAGTGATTCTATTATCATTAATGTCCTGAGGCTCCTCAATGCTTTAGTGTAAAAGAGCTGCCGGCAGAAACTCAAATGTAGTAAAGATTAATCACCAGTGCTGCTCTCAAAGAAGGGGTGTGTGGGTGTGTGTGTATCACCTGGAAAGGCTGCTCTCTGTGCTGGGGTGTGCAGGGCTGCACATACTTACCCCACCTCCAGCCCAAGGGTCCAAGTCTCCATTTGAAAAAATTATGTTGCTTGCACTTTTCAGGTCTGAAATTCAGAGAGATGACATGTGAGAGGTGTCCTTCCTGCCCATTTATCCAAATGCATTTGGCTACTGTAGCAAACATGGCCAAGAACAGAAAACACAGGAGAATAAACCAAATTCTTGGCAGTTTTTAGGTATTCAGTTTTTGTCTTGAGGAGGTACAGAAAGGTCTGTTTGGCTCAAGTCAGCACAAGGCTGTGACTTCCTTCCAGGACCTGTTAGTGCGCTGTGCCTGTCCCAACAGAGCTCAGGTGGGCAGAGGTGGGACAGGCAGACAACTGCAGGGTAGTGCCAAGGGACAAGCAGCCTGCACAACTCACCGCCTCCCCAAAAGTTTATCTGCAGCCAGTGCGCTCGTGGCTTCACGTGCCATTTGCTCCAGCAGTACTGCTCCCGCATGGCCTCTGTGAAAGGCATCTCGGGGAACATATCAGTCACATTGTTGCTGTTGAAAGTTAAGTTGATCTCAGTGCAAACCTAAGAGAGGTAGAAGAGCTGGCACAAGGCGGGGGTGGGGGGAAACAGTATAACCAGCAGCTGGAACCTGTTGCTGTCTCCAGAACTTTACCTGATAGTCCCAGGCCTGGGCATCCGGTCCAATGCCGCAGCCCGTGGGGTCAGCGCAGGACTGGTACAGCTTGTATATGTCATAGCACTGTGCCAAGCCAGAGGAGTTGTAGAACACCCCTGCCAGGGGAACAGAGCACAGACCCAACCTGTCAGCACCTTCTCTGTTGTCGCACCCACCACCTTGCCCCCAAACCACATGGCCAAGGGCAAGCAGAGGGGTGGCTGTCCCAGCTGGACAAGTGCATCAGCCTGGGGCACGGGCTGACCAGCATTAGGCTACAACCCCAACTTAATGACAAAGCTTTCATATGGTCTCAAGCCTGGCTGTAGATACCCTTTGCTTCTGCTGTATCCACAGGGAGAAAAGAGACTACAGGTGCTCTCTGCTTGTGCCAAAAGCCAAGCAACTGGTTCAGTAGGTGTTGGGAGAACCCTAGGCTCCAATCCCTAACACCAATAAGAGCAGGCTGCATACAGGGTGTTAGCTGACTGCTTCAAGCTGAACAGGACACAAGTGCTGAGAGCTTCCCACCCCCTCCTTGAAAGTAGCTGTTGTCTGAATCGATAAAATCTAGTCAGAGGGCCAAGAGTGGCCTGTCACAGAGGGGATTTTGTTTGACTGTTGTTCAAGAAGGAAAGACGGCATGTGCAGACTTGCCCAGATGAAAGCGCACCTAACCAGGCGCCCAACAAAGCATTGCGGGGGAGCTGCTGAAGAATGAGCTGCTCTTTGTGCAGATGAGTAGTTACCAGATAGCGAGGAAGAAGAATGTGGCTATGCCGGTGGCTGTCCACTGCTGCCAGTGTCACAGCCAATGGGCAAAACCCACAAACACTGTGGGGTTTGTGTGATAACCAGCACCAACAGCTCCACTTGCAAACAGCCCCAAGCAGCTCTGCAAGTCACAGGGCACGTTGCTCCTGCAAAGCACTGGGCAGAGGCTGCTGAGGAGGGGACTGGTGCAGCTGCTGCTGTTTGGACAGATCCATGTGCTTGGCCAGCACAGCCTCAGCTCCACTGCAGCAGGAAACCCCTGTCCTGGCTACAGAAGAGTGCCTAGGAGATGCACTGACCACATGCAGCTGAGTCCCAGGGCTGCTTCCAGAGCCATGCTGCTGTGCTCGCAGGCCGGCATGGCAAGCCTGGCGTCAGACACCTACCTGGCTAAACTCCTGGATGGGCTCAGCAGCCTTCGCATGCAGAGTGCACTATGCGATGTGACACTGGAGGCAGAAGGGGTTTGCTTTCCAGCCCACAAGATTGTTCTAGCTTCAGCAAGTAATTACTGCAAGATCCTGTTTGTTGGAAACTGGACCAGAGCGGGAAGCCAAGACAGTAATATCCGGCTGAAAGCTGTCAGTGCTGCTGGGCTGAGGAATGTTCTCAACTTCATTTACTCCAACAAACTAGACCTCTCATTGCAGAATATTGAAGAGACCTTCAAAGCTGCAGAAACCCTCCTGGTTCGGGAGGTGATCAAGCTGTGCTTCCACTTCCTAGAGGGTTGCTTGAACAATGAGAACTGCACGGATGTTCTTAATATTGTTAACAAACTTGGCCCAGCAGAGCTGAGACAGAAAGCCATGTACTACGTAGGGCAGCACTGCAAACAGATCCTGGCTGATCCGCAGCGCTTGAAAGACCTGGACCGAGGAACCCTTTGTGAAATTTTGGGCAGGACTGACACACAGGGATGCAGCGAACTGGAGCTCTTCAGAGCTGCCATGGGCTGGCTGCAGCATGACTGCACACGGCTGAAAGATGCAGCAGAGATTTTAAGGCACATAAGATTCCCTCTCATTCCTTTACAGGATCTGCAGCGATGTGTCCAGGAAATGCCTCTTATGAGGCTGGATTCAGGCTGCCACAGGTACGTGCAGGAGGCTCTGAACTACCACTCCCAGCTGTATGCTCAGCCAGTCCTGCAGACCCAGAGCACAAGCCTCCGTGCTGGTTCCACTGTGCTGCTTGTAGCTGGTGGGAGAACCACCACCAACCATGTGTGCAGAGAGATGTGGGCTGCAGACCAGAGCTGCAGCTCCTGGCACAAGGTCGGGGACCTCTGCATGCCAGTGTACAACCACTGTGTTGCCATCATCAATGACTTCCTCTTTGTCATTGGGGGACAGAGCAAATTTGATCCCACTGGAAAGCAACCATCAAATGAGGTAAGACACAAGAAACCTTTAGCCTTGGAAAAATGGCTGGGTGAGGGAGGGAGGGAGAGAGTCATTCCTCTTGCCCACCTCAGCTCTCACACCTCTACGTATTTCTTAGCACTCTGGGCAGTACTGAAAGCCCTTGGGAATACAGCTTCCAAACTGCCTGGGAAGGAATCATCTCCTGCCCTGGACTCACCTTGCTTCTACTGTAAATTGCTATCCTAATCTGTACACAACTTCCATGGTGCAGGTTCAGCCAGGTCCATGTCAGTCGAACAAGCGACCCCATGAATGCTATCCCTGTCACTATTGTTGCTGCCATGGGACTCATCCTTGGGAGGCATAGCTGAAGTTCACCACTTCATGTGAGAACTGCTCTTTCCTCAGGTTTGCCCTGGAAATGCGAATCTACTTTAGGTCCCAGGACCTCCCCCTTCTGCCTGAGGAATAAAAAGACTTGTGCAGGATTTTATATTTTCCTAGATGGCTCCAGTGAGCTTACTAGCAAAACCAGCATGTTTTCCTTTCCCAGGCTCCCAGATGGGCTTATTTCACCACAGCTCAACAGTGCCACTGTAAACAGCAACTCCCTTCCACTGCCTTGAAGGCAGGACGCAGCTCAGTAGCAGCAGAGCAGAGGATGCTGCAAAAGCAGGGCAACAGCCCAAGCTCAGCACCCACGCAGTGTGGTTCTGCAGACACTGCCCTTGCTCAGTGACCTGGGCTTTCTAACAAGAGTGGCAAAACAAGCTTCTGAAAAACTGCTGAACAAGGTGTGAATGGAAGCCCAGCCTTAGCAGAGGTGCTGTACCTCTCCAGTATTGTTACCAGGGATAAGGGGAGGGGAAGCCACTCCTGCCTTCTGGACAAGAGCAGCAGGCAAAGCTCAGATGCTCTCTTTAATACACATTCAAAACAGTAGCAGAGATGCAAATGTGCTTGTTTAAATCTCACTGAAACAGTTTTAAGCTGACATGCTAGCTGGTGTTTGAAACAAAGGTATTTCATCAAGCCAAGGTGTCCCACCTCCTGCTTGCTGGAGCTGAGAGAACAACCTATTCCCAGACCACCCTAGGCCTCCAGAAAGCCCTTAACTGAGCCTCTAACTCTGCTGGGAGGTGCTGATGTAGCAGCTGCCTGGCACTGGAAGTTGAGCCTATCCAGGTCTGAATATGAAACCTTCCTCAGATTGGGGAACTGCTTCTCAGTTCTTGAAGCCACACAAGACACAAGCCAGCCACGCGCCACCTTCTAACTCTCAGCCCTCTGCTGTGATCCTAGGTTTTCCGATTCGATCCCCGCAACACCTCCTGGCTCCAGGTCGCCAGCATGCTGCAGCGGCGCACGCGCTTCCATGCAGATGTGCTGTTCGACTGCATCGTCACCGTGGGTGGTGGGACACTGCTGGGGACCCTCACATGCACGGTGGAACTGTACCAGCCCGCTGACAACAAGTGGGAGTTCACAGCTCCCTTCCCCATGCCTATTGCTGATCATGCAGGCACAACCCACAAGGGAATCCTCTATATTTCAGGTGATAGAGCTGGCAGAAAGCACCATATTTTCATATAGTTTTATTGATTTTTGCTAGCATCTTAACGTCACAGTCTAAGCCTGCACCCACACTAGTAGCACCCACGGCTCCAGGGTCAGTTTCCTGCTGTTTTAGCACAGCCTCACTGCCTTCCTGTGTTCTTCTGGTGTCACCTTTAATGCATTCATTCCAAGACATTGAAGGTGATACCATCTACTTGCAATCCACATCCCTGCTCACCTTTGACCCTGCAATCCTGGCTGAATCCCAAAGCATTGCTGTCTGAAAGGTAAAGCAGGAGCAGGCTGCCATAGACCTGGGGATGGAATCAAACCCTGGTATTAATCTCAGTGGAAGATGTGGGACTACTGCTGCTGTGCTACTTTGATAACCTGTGCAAAAAGAAGTATAATGCAGGCTCTTACCGTACAAGGGATCCTCAGTCTTTACAGGGATTTCTGGTAGGTGGTACAGGATGTTTGACAGTAGAATGCCATTGGCTTAAACACTCCAGGAAAGTGTTGTAGGATACTTAGTTTTGCAGCTACTAGTTTGGACTTGGTTTTTCGTAGGAAAAGCACTGTGTTGTTCGTGTTACTGCCTCTGAGTTAAAAGTCCTGGGCCAGTCTGCCATTCCTGCAGGCTCCCTGCTCCATAAACCAGTTACAGCCAGCTGGGATCACCACACTGATCCAGTCCAGATTAACTTCAGTTGCACAGTTGCAATGAAGGACACTGTGATGGACTGTACATCTGAGGCCCCAAAAGCAGGGAAGGCAACACACAAGCTGTCCTGCCATGACCTATACCCCAGTGACAGCAGGGCTCCTGGTGATGAACGGTTCAGACAGGGAATTGCTGAGACTCAGGTTGTTCAAGTCCCTCTTTTGACTCAGCCTATGGTGCCACAGGCAGCTCATTTAACCTCTGTTGGTCTCAGTTCCTAGCAGAGAGCAAGGACAAAATTGATTCACAGAGCTTCAAACACACCATAGTGATCTAGTCTGGGTAACACTATACCCCTGGGGTATAAGGTCTTCCCTACCTATAGCATTAATTTCCTTCTAAACTAGTGGGGTAACTGCAACTTTGATCTGGCCAGCCTACAGCCCTGCCCAAGCAAACAGAAAAATGAAGAGCATTACTTCAATACAGGATTTAAACCCAAGGTCCAAGTGGAGAAAGTGTCTGTGTCCAGGCGAGCTGGGGTCTACAGCCAACCTGAAATATCATCTTCCTTGTTTGCAAAGGCTCTGCAGGCTGCAATTTGACAGGCAGGCAACTGTAGACATTTCCCCTCCTCACAGCAGCACTTTCCTTCTGCAAGGAGCTTTTTATAATGCACCCTGAAATATGCACATGAGTGCCTAAGACAAAAAGTTGACCACAGCACTGGCTGATTGGCAGTGACCTACTGTTGAAGACCCAGTGTTTAAAAACCTTTCAATGCTTTTCCTTCAAATCCCCATTTTGTGACTGCTGGAAGCAGATTCCCTAATGAAAGCTGCTCCTGGTTACATCTGAAATACCCCAAGAGCTGGAAATCCCCCAATTTACAGAAAGAGCTGGAACTGTTTTGATTAGATTTTTGTTTTGTTTTGTTTTCCTCTCCTCTTTAAAATACCTGAGCAGCTCAGGTTTTAAATTCCATATGACATGAGCTCTGCAGGATGGTGTGAAATTTTAAACCTGAGCTTCTTAGGTATTGAAAGAAAAAAAAAAAATCAGCTCTACTAATGTTTGCAGAAGGTTTGCTGGATGTCAGGTAGGATGATGGACAGATTTTCAAGACTTCTGCTCTCCTCCTAGGGGGCTTCTCTGGGGGTAAAACCTTAAGAGACACTTACAGCTACCTCCCTCGCCTCCGACGCTGGATTTGCAATAGTGCCATGGCTTTCACCCGCTGTGATCATGGGATGGCTACAGTCAGGGACAAGATCTTTTGCATTGGAGGAAGGACACTGAAAGGAGTAAGTTTATTTGCTCTTATAGTCTCGAATCTGACCCCAAAGGGGGTCTCCCTCTTGATAGGCCTTGACTTTTTTATTCCAATAGGTACCAGCCTCTTTAATGGACTGGTACAGTTGCAAGTCAGGCCAATAAGCTTATGAAAATGTGCCTGCCACTACAGTCATGCACATCAGAAGCTCCCCTCTTATCACACTCTATTTGCTGGAGTACAAAGGCTGTTAAAAGAATTTTCTTTAAATAGAGGAAACACAGGTGGAGGTGCAGGCTGCTAACGCAGGAAAACCTGTCATGTACCCTGCCCCAAACACACTGACCACCAGATTTTCCTTGTTTGAGCTGGGAGGGAGTGAAACACTGGCAGACTAGTAAAGGAATGGGCTGTAGCGAGGACACTAGTCTAGATTTTAGGAAAGATGGGCTCAAGTCCTGAAAACCTGGATTCCCCACCTCTGAAAGAGGAGGGAAAGCGCTGCCCATTGTGTTCTGGGAAGAGACCTGACAGGGGCTGAAGGGCTAACGCTAGGAGAATCCCATTCCCTGAAGCCAAGAGAACTGAGTTTTCAAAGATCATTCAGCAATTCCCATTTGAAAGCATAAAGACTCAGGGCCTGGCCCCACTATAGCCTGAGGGGTACAGTTTCTTCTGAAAGAATGAGAGTGACTTAGAGCACTTAATTACTCACTGAGGAAGGGATAGAAAAGAGAAACTGCACATCAAGGCTGACATCAAATTCCTCCAGATGACACACTCAGTTATTGTCCACAATTCAATGCAATATAGCCACTTTAGATGATTTCCTTTGTCATGTGTGAAAAGTCTGGAGAGCAGGCAGGACTTGGGCTATGCCAGTTCCAGCAGGTCCCTGTGGCCCTCTGTTCAGCTCACTATTCCGATTTTCCAAGAAGAAAGCTTCTTCAAAGCTGTGCCATCCTGGAATTTTATTCAGCTTCTTTTGAGGCTCTGATTGCTAAATGTGGATCAAAACTCTGGCATCTTAAGCCCCACAGTATTTAAATCGATTTTGAGACACTGATTTCCTTTATCATGAACCAAGTGAGCCTGATGTGACAGGCACAACACAATACATGAGTGTTGGTATGGTTCTTTGCAGGTGGAGGAATGGATTCATGTCAATGAGATGGAGTATTACTGTCCTGGAAGCAACCAGTGGACAACGCTGAAGCTGCCCCCATTCAACTGCTTCCAGTTCAGCATCTCAGCCCATGACACTACACTCTACCTTGCAGGAGGTGGGGCCCTGCAGCACATGCAGAAAGAAGACAGTGTTTTCCTGTACAACACAGCAGGGTGTGTATGGAAGAAAGCCAGTCCCCTGCCTAAAGCTCTGGTGGATCATGCCTCTTGCATGATTAAACTGTCCCAAGTGAATGCAGCCGGTGGGACAGGGACAGGCACCAAGTGCTTCCCTGCAGGCAGGAGGAAGAAATCTGTCTTCAGCTTGCTTTTCACAAAGGAATCAGAGTTCCACTCTGCCTCAGAGAAGAAGTAGGATGTGAATACATAAAGCAGATTGACAGTGTTTGCTAAGACATTAGTATTTTAACAACTCTTCCAGCTGCCAGCCAAGTATCCAAGCATCTTTAGCAGTAATTTGGAATTAGTACGTTTCTAACTTGGTGTTATCATTGTGACATGCATAATTTACAAAAAAAAAAAAAAAGAGAATTAGTTGCCAATCCTCCTAAGATGCATTAAACCCATAAGAATTCCTTAAGTAATTTTTTTGTAATTCAGAACCTGTTTTTCTGAATAACAACCAAGATAGAACTTATTTTTAATGAGTAGCTCAAGAGATTTTATGAGGAAGTCTTCAAAAGAGCTTGAATTCCCTAATAATTCCCTTACAAGCACTGCTGGCTGACAAATTAGTATTCACAGAGATATATGATGATAAATTTAAGATTGTCTTGCCACTGGATCGTAGGTCACTACGAGGACAACCTTGTCCTCAACAAGCAGACCAGAAGCCTTCCTTCAGTGAACATGCACTGATCATGTGACAGCTTGAGCAGATGGGTAAACTTTTATAAAAAATCAAGTACCTTAGAAGTCCACATCTTACAGACAGTTACAGGCTAAGGGGCTGCAATGGCAGAAAAACCTGATGAGTTTAGAAAGGTGAGAAGATGAACCCATGGGTCAGCATGGGATATTCCAATGGACAATATGGAGCAAAACATCGCAGTGCGGGATGGGAATCACGCAAGCTCCCACAACACATACCCTGCACAACAATGTAACAGTTCTACTTACAGGTGCTTCTAGAGAACAGGGTATTAAAGATCATGGTAATATTCACTCACCAACAAGAGCAGCCAGGCCTTGAATTGGGTCTGCGTGGGCAAGGATTTGTTCACAGCTGACCTGGATGAGACATTACAGGCAAATTGCAGACAGAACAGTTAACAGGCTCTGGTCTTTGGAAGAGCTAAGCTGGAAGATTCATTAAAATTATCACTTAAACATTTTATGGTTTGCAGATTTCCAAGGGTCTGATGCAACAAGTTGGGGTTTAGTGGGTTTTTTGTTGTTTTGTGTTTGGGTTTTTTGTGCATGTTGGGGTTTTTTTTGTTTGCTTGGTTTTTTTTTTGGTTGTTGTTTGCTTGGGTTTTTGTTGTTGTTGTTTTTTTTTTTTTGTTTTGTTTTGTTTTGTTTTGTTTTTCGTGGTGGTGGTTTTGGGGTTGGGTTTTTTTTTTTTCAGTTGGGTGGTTGGTTTGGGGTTTTTTTTCTTCCTTCTAGCAACACAATACATAGAAACGAGGAGACAGGGCCAGGACAAACAGTTCCTCTACCAAGTTAAGCAACTGTGCAGAGGCCACAGTGATAGGCAACAGCTCCTCCTACAATCAGAATAATGTCCTTCTCCAGGGGAGGTAGAATAATTACTTCTATTTTACAGGTTGTTAAACAGTTCACAGAAGGAAACTGGATGCCCAGTGGAGCCAAAAACAGCACCTCCTGAATCCCAGTACAGTGTAGCCTGTATGTCCTCTCACGCAACGTGTATTTTGCTCCAGGCAGGGCTCAAACCATAAATGCCACAAGGCCAGAGGCAAATAAAGTCCCATCAGTGTGGTGTGCTGAGCACAGGAAAGAACAGCAGCATGAGGCTAACAGCACACCAGAAGAAACCAAGAATTGCAACATCAATTGGTGATACTTAGAAAGGAGCCCGATTTTTAGATGCCCATCTCCACCCACCAAGAAACATACATCTATGAAAGTGTGTGGGCTACAACAAAGCAACTTTAGTGTCTAAAAGCTGAAGTCAACAAGGTTGCACAGGCCTCTGTGTCTAAGATAAAGGCAGAGCAGGGTAAGAGTGCCTTCAGAAAGCTCCCTGATGAGCTTTATGCAGAGTATTTCAAACACAGCAGTCACCATCAGAAAGAACTTTAAACAGCATAGATTAACTGTCAGAGCGGAAGGGCTGCAACATCCACCACCACCACCTCCCCGTCTCACCATCACCAATGGTGTGTGCCTGACTGCCCCAGGCTGTGCAGCTCCTTGCACTCCAGTCACCAAGATGCACATTACAAACCCCAATACTCTCCTGTGTCCTGGTACTCACCTTCACTGGATTGGCAGGGAGATGACCCATGAAATCAGTTTTGTAAGGGTAGTCCATCATGGCCATCATGGTGAAGGCATTTCTAGCAAATCCAAAAAGCTGGTAAACATCCTCCTTGTTAGAGATCTTATTGCATGTGGCCATTTTACTGCTAATTTCATCATAGGCTGCAGAAGAAAGGAAAATGAAAGACACAAACTTTAGCAGAGGAATATAATACCAGGCTTCGGCATCTTGTTAGACTCAGGAGCAAGGGGATGCTGTAACACACAGATGAGGTTTCTAGTGGGAAAGACACATCACATCTCAATTTACAACACGTGGATGTTCAGGCATATTCTTCCTGTGCAGCTTCCCAGAGGAGCCCAAGGAATCAGCACTCATTGAGACAGCAGCAGTCCCAGCTGGCACAGTGAGAATAGCATCTTAGTACAAGCCTGTCCTTCCCTATACCCTGCCCGGCTGCCTCCTCCTTGCTCCTGCTGGCTCCCTACCTGGGGTCTGCTGTGTCCTGCAGGGCAGTGTCCCCAGGCAAGCTACCATGCAGGTCTGCAGTAAGGAATGCCAAGCAAGAATGGTCCTTACAAAGTCATAAAGGATTCCTGAGATGTTCCTTCAAACTTCAGTGTAATGCAGAGAGGCCAGCTGGAGTCAGGAAATCTGTCTTTGAAGACATTCCTTCAAGATGCACTCATATACCTTTGCATTTCTGCTGGAGAAAGCTGCTCCCTTCATTTTCACCCTTCACACTTTGGAGGTGCAGTCCCCATCCTACTCTACAAGCTGCCCACCAGAGCTTGGCTGTCTTTACTTGGAAGCCTGGGACTTGCCTCTGGACACTTACTTGGGAGCCTAAGCCTTAAACATGACCACTTTATCCACCCAGCTGCAGAAAGCAAGGCCCCTTGAAGACCTTGAAGAACTTGGCTATGTAACAGTAACATTTTGCCTGCTGTGACCCAAAGCTAAATGCGGTTTTGGACCCCAGCTCCTCTGGACAATTACAGAACTAGCTGCTGCAGTGAGGCACATCCCCTGACATGAGCACAACAGACCAAGCCAAGCCTTGAGACAGGCCAAGAACCCACCACAGCTCTTCCAACACCATGCAGGGCCCCCAGATGATGCTGTACTGGACCGTGACACCTCATCTGGCCTTCTTGGGAGACACTGCAGAGATCTTCACCAGCCTCTGTCCTTGTCTTCACCTAACTATCCAAATGGATATGAAAGAGACCGTGATGGCTGCTTCAAGACCTAAATTACCTTCCAAATATTTCTCAGATTGTCCAGTAGCTGAGCCATGCAGTCGTCATACCCACCTGAACAGTTCTCAACAGCGTGAGTGCTGAGGTCAAGTATCTAATGAAACACGAGGCTTTAGCAGCATAAAATGCAGGTGTTTTGCACCTGCAGGTATTTTTGCACTTTGGTGCAGAAAAGACAATTTCATTAACACTGCACAAGCCCTCACATTGATATTTTTATTTTTGTGTCAGTTACGAATTTCAATGCTGACTGAAAATGTTCATTAAATCAAAAATCAAGCAGGAAGAGGCAGCCAGGTGGGCATTTGCACTGATTTAGTGGAACTAATTGAAGACCTAACTGAAGTAAAGCTGTATCAGCTCTTTTCCACATGGCTGTGACTGCCTGCTGCCAGTCCCTGGGATGCCATCTGCAGGGCTATCATCTCCTACCTCCACTCAGGAACAGTTCCTTAATCTGTTGGAAGGCTTTGCGGACAGCAGGGACGCAGCCTGGCCTTGACTTCTGAAAATCCTGAAGGGACAGAAAACACATAGAATTATGGCTGCACAGACAAAGTACTTGTGGACATTGCACTGGGAAGAACTGACAGAAGCACCAGGAGATAACAGTGGTCACTGGCCCACTGTTGAGTACCTCATCTGCATTTCCAGTAGTGATACCAGTTCTTCTGCCTTGTCCTCCTGACAATCAGCACATCACATCAGAAACCAACAGTCTGCACAGCTCAGACCAAGCAGCAACTGTTTCACCAGGCCTTACTGGGGCAAGCTCTTAGACAAACACTTTGCACTTAGTGGAGCCATTAGACTGGATGTGAAGCAGCAAGATGAGACACATACCTTGGCCAGGACATGCGACATGCTAGGCCCATAAGTTTTTGGGGGTTTTTTTGTGGTCTTGTTTTGTTTTCAAACACAAACACAAATACTGCACTTTGTAAGAGGGAGCCATGGAGAAGAGTGTTATGCATGGAGGGCAGAGCACTGGTTTGGGAACCAAGACCTGCTTTGCTTAAGCCCACCAGTGACCTGCCAGATGATCAAGAATTCTACGTCCTTTTTCTTGTAATAAACATCACTGATCTTGAAAAAGCACTTTAAAGTATGTTTGAAGAGCTGTGGCTCATTACATTGGTGTAACAAGTTGTTTCTGCCACTGAAGGCTCTAGCAACTCAAACTATTTCTTTTCTGTCAGCTTGTAAGGCAGTTTGAGATCTGCTGGCAACCAGTGCTTTGTAATAGTAAGAATTATTAGGGCTTTTTAAAGATCCCTTTACCATGCTAGAGCAATGGTTAAGTAATCTCAAATCACTAGCTAAGCATTTTTGTTACAAAGACCCAGCCTCAACTGAAAATAGATTTGGGACCTTTCTTTCATTCCTAACTGCCTTTGTCTGATAGATAAATCATCATGGGGTTCTGCACAGTTTACCTGGGCAACCCTTTAGGGGTTCCAAATGTTCTCCTGGGTGTGCTTATTGATCTTCATCTACTGATGGCTCTAATTGGAGTGTGGGGATGGATCAGCCTGGGACAGAGAAGCAGGTCTGCTCTGGCTGCCATGACACTGAGCTCCCCGCTACCCATGCTGGAGTGCAGCAGCACGCTGCCCAGCATGCTGGGAACTACCACCCACACTGGGAACTACCACCCGTTCCTGTTCATACCACCCATTCCTGCAGACCCTTAGGACTCAGGAATAGTTCAGCTGAGACCTCGAAGAAGCAGGGGCAGGAGGCATTACAGCCATTCCAAGGAAAGCTGTTCCTGCCTCCAGGCTGCCACCTTTACTCTTTTGAATCACCTAATTCAGATCTCTAAATTGATTTAAGTTAATGGCCTGAACAGCCCCTGCAGCAGTATCCCTATGGGAAGCATGCATATGGCTGTACGTGTAGCATTCACACAGGGGGTTCTGCCTGGCTGTAGGCAGGGCATTTGGCATATAGAACTTATGCAAATGCCCTTACTCAAAATCAATTTTCTGCCCTTTGCTCACTTTCCCTGTGAGCTAGAGGCTTATGAAGTGAGCTGGAAAAGCTCAGCAAAAGTCACAGAGAAGCCTGATTTGAGATTGACTCACAGGAAGAGAGAGCTCCTGCAATGATTCATGGAAGGTTTGTGCCTTCATTACTATTAACAGCTCTCTGGGGTGTTCACTCACGAACAGCATCAATTTAATTCAGATTCCAGATGCACAAACTGGTTTCATGCAAACACACTGATGATGGACGGAATTACTTTGAAAGCAACAAAACATGCTTGCTTAGGATCACAGCCCAGAGGTCAGCTTACTGCTTCAGAGAGAATAGATCTTAAAAATAATGGGAAATTTTTTTGCATGGAAAGGTCAAAGCCCTCATTTCAAGGGTGTGTAATGACTCACAGCATATTCACAACTGAAGTAAGACACATATCAGGTGAATAGGGCTTCTGATAAGGAATTAGTTTCAATCAGGGAAGACTTTCCACTGCAGGGCCTGTTAGATGACTAAGTGGTATTACATTTTTTGCTTTAAAACGTATAATTTAAGGACAACATTCTTTTATTGACTCAACAGTTAGAGTATTTTCTTTACATTTAGCGGTAATGCTATCTATCCTGTAAGTCTCTGCACTGAAATAAGGTTTTCATATATTTAAATGAGAGCAAAAAGACCACAAGTTTCACACATAGGTAGTTCATGCAACTCCATGTGTCACCCAGATGTAGAAATTCATGTTGAAAAGAGGCAAAACAGACAACATACAAGACTTAGTACTGCCAGGTAGGACATGTCTTTCCTTATAAACTAAATGTAAGTCAGTTCTAAGCAATACTACCTTCCTATGGGTCCTATGTCCTCAAAATGTGAAAGCCACATTTAAATTTTGCTTTTAAGTGTGCCCAGGACATCTTGAATTTTTTTAGTTACTGAAATGAAGATTTCCAAGCACTTCATTGATATGCAACCATTTTGGGATTAAGTAACTGCTGTGAATCATTGATATCAATGCAAAATACAACATTTGGGAGAGGATTTAAAGAATAAATTATCCAAAGGGATTTAAGCCGGGCACAAAGGAAAACTTTCAGGCTATAATATGGTCAAGTTACTAGAAATGGGAAAGTGAATCCTTAGAGGTACTAAAAGCGCTGAAACCAAATTGTGCCGCCCAGAACAGCACTTTTGGGCCCTGAGAGGCCAACAGCTAAGGCAGTGCTCAGCCATCATGTCTGCAGCTGCTGCTGTTCCTTGCGGGTTCCCATTTAACTGCATTCCCTGCCCAGCACTGATGCTGTGAGGACAGATGTCTGTTTAAACACATGGAAAAGGAAAAAAAATCCAGCCTTCTTAAAGGAAGAAAATAATGTTCCTAAGAAGAGATGCTACTTACTGCTGTTACATCTCTGAAGAACTGGCTGGGGTCCCCAAGCCCAGCCACAGAGAGCAGAGGAGCACTAGCAGCTAATGCTCCGGCCACAATGTTTGGGTATTTCATTCTCATGTAAGCGCTGAGCATTCCTCCATAGCTGCCACAGGAGAAGACAAAAGAGTTATTTCCTTTAACAGGCAGCTTAGAACATAGTAACTCAACAGTTCAGGTCAGCATTCACAGGCTCACCTAACACAAGGAAACAAGAAGCTTCTGGCTATCTAGTAGTTGCCATCCTCATCTAAAACGAGCAGCACACACTGTGTTCCTACTGGCCTTTCCCCAACTGCTCACCCCAGCTCGGTGGGCATGTAGCAGCCCACTTTGCTTCTGCAGCCAAACATAAATCCTGCTTCAATACTGAAATCTGCACCATACTGCATGTGTCATGACAGCTTCATTACTAAATTAGTGGGGGTCAAGTGAAGCTGTCACTGTCCAATGGGGGAAGGAGACATATTCTGCACACAGGATTATAAAGACTAGCCAGGCTCTTAGCAAAGAGTGTCCCTGGACCCTACAGAATATGCAGCCCTCTCTAATGCTGGGAAGTAACAGCTGCATAGATGATCAGCAGAGATACAGGGAAGGAGAGACAAGCTTACAGGTGTTCAAGTCTTCCTCCCCACCACCTCAAGTGGTTGCAGTAAACACCATTCCTAGATCACCCACATGTAAAGCAATATGCATTTCTTGGAAACAGGCATAGCTGAAACCTGCCACAAGTAATTTCAGGTTAAAGTTTGGAAAAATTATAAGCAACAGAAGAGGTATTTTATTTTCTCCCATGGGACATGCTGTGCTGCTCCAACACTGCCGTATTTCAGTGTTTTTCATAGAATCATAGTATGGTTGGGTTGGAAGTGAGCCTTGAGCCTCCTGTGACTTGGGCAGAGTGGCTAGAGCTCTTGCTGGTGAAGACTGTGGCAAAAAAAAGTCGTTATGTACCTCAGCCTTCTCCATGTCCCAGGTGACCAGGTCTCCAGTTTCCTTCCAGACAGGACCCACATTTTCTTTTCTCTTCCTTTTATCCCCAATGTACCTATAGAAGTTTTTCTTGTTGCCCTTAATGTCCTTGGGCAGACTTAGTTCTTTCAGGGCTTTAACTTTCTTAACCTGATCCCTGGCTGGTCAATTTTCTATATTGTTCCCAGGCTACCTGTCCTTGCTTCCACCCTCTGTAGGCCTTTTCCACACAGGCTTAGTGCTCTTTGGGCTGCTGCAGATTGAACTCTGATTGACACACACACACGGAGCTGTAGTCTAACATTGCAGCCCACTTAGCAGGTCTTGCTGAATTCCTCTCCCACTTCTCCACCCCAGGGTGGCTCCTGGCCCTTTTTACACCAGCTACTGTCCTGATAGTCACAGTATAAACACCCCTGAGATCAACAGCCCAGTCACCACCACCGTGAGGTGGAAGCATAATGGTAACTGTCAGATCAAATGCTTTTTACCTCACTGCAACTGAATTAGAAGCCCTGTACTTGGTGGAATCCTTTTAAAGGGAAGCATCTCTACTACAAGCACGGGGACCATTCAAGAGACAAAGACATCACATCAACACAGCTGCAATAGAGCTTTGGGAATGAACTTCTGCTAGGAAGCAAGGAGCAACCAAGCAGCAGATTGCAGAACAGAACTATAAAGGAGCCTACAGTGAAAATAGCTGGATGTTGTAAAAGAGGCTGTGTTTAATAAAAAGCTGGATGGCCCCTGAAAAGAATATTTTCCCAACTATTAGTTTTCTGTATTTCCAGCATAAAATGTTCTGATCCTACAGGAGGAATTTCCCATTTTCTGCGGTTCTGGCTATCTCACACATTGAAGCTACCCAGAAACTTCTGGTCACTGGTGCTTCTCCAAAGCAATCACAAACTGAGACTACCTCTTGACAGAAGAACCGACTGGGACCTGGTGATGAGATCTTAGGAGCTCAGGCACAAGCACAACTGCTCTCTATCAGATAGCTTAAAGCTCTACGTTTAGAACTTGCCTGAGAGCCAAAGAGATCTATGGGAACAGCACGACTGTGGCTGAGAAAGGATGCTGAAAAGGGAAGGAGTACACACAACCTTTACCTGCCTCCAAAAGCAATGACAGGGCAGTCTGCAGCATCATACTGCTGCTTAATCTCAGTAATTAGCACTGCATAGTCAGCAAGGGCTTGTTCCATGGTAAGCAGACCAGTCTTCTTCAGCTGTGTTGACTCGAGTCCAAATGGGAGAGACTTCCCATAGTACCTCTGAAAGGAAAGAGATATGCTGCAGAAATGTTGGTGTCAAGGTCTGGGTCTTCCCTGTTTGCACTATAGAGCTGGGATAAGTGTGCACAAACAGGAAGCAATAATAGAGCATGTGGTGTCCTCTAACTTGTTTGTAACTGAGGAAGTGCCTTTTCTCCTACATCTGATAAACAGAGACCTTCTGGACGTATCCTGTAGAGGGTGGACAGTCCATGACAAGCTACTTCACTGGGTGCCAAGTGGGCCATCAGCATGTCTCTCTCTCCTGAAATCCCCAACTAGAAAAGGGAACAGTGTAATGTCTTTATGCATAAGTTGCGGAATAGTAGATTTAATAGAATTGTGTGGGAAATGGTGTGGAGATTAAATATTATCCAAAATAACTTTTTAAACAAGTGTGGCATTCAAGACCCATGGAAACTACTTACAAAAGCACCGGTCTAAGGCAAATACCCTGTGCAATAGGCTTTACTGAAACAGTAATTCTGTATCCTGGATTGCTGGTAGGCACAGTAAAAAACATTCTGAAGTTAAGTAAAGAAGAGCTGCTACCACAAACAGAAAGCTTACAGCAGGTACACCTCAGCTTCATGGCAAGAAACGGTTTTATTTCCAGACCAGCAGAAAGCTGAATTTGGTAAAACAGAACAGAATTTGGTAATACTGAACAGAACAAGACTCTTTTGTAGTCATAATGACTAAAATACTCACATGCTCAGCAAAAATCACAAGTGCTTGCTGTTCCTCTGCTAATTCAAATATGAAGTCAGAGTTCTGAGCAAAAGTCCAGATGTCACCTTCGTTACCAGTATAGAAAAAGATGGGTCCAAATCCTTTCTTCCAGAACTTTGCTGAGAAAATTGACAGAAGCAAATAAACTAACAGACAAAACCCACAAAAAATGAACCAAACAAAAAAACCCCCATGAACCCAAACAAACATCATGAGCATGAAATGACTCTACTTTTGGTGAGTTTGGTCAGAAGCTTAACAGCCCAGGCTATAGAAATATCTCATTTGAGCAGGGGTAAATAAGAGCTTCCATGAGATCATCATGTGAGCTGGAACTGCCACTTCTATGATTCTGCCTGAAAATCCCTAAGAAACTCAAGTTCTGCAAGGCATTTAGAAACAGCTGCCTCTCTCCACCCTCAAGAATGATTTCACATTTATATACCCTCCTCAGCCCCACTCATCCCAAAACACTTGCACGGATCACTTTTCCCACAAAATGGATGTTAGGAAATCTTTCTGCTATGACGTATAATGTAGAGCCAAGCTGTAAATCATATAACTTTGAATGGTTTGGGTTGGAAGGGACCTTAAAGCTCATCTACTTCTCTGTCAGTTTAAAGCCATTCCCCCTTGTCCTGTCCCTACAGGCCCTTATCCAAAGCTCCTCTCCAGGTTTCTTGTGGGCCCCTTTAGGCACTGGAAGCTGCTCTAAGTCTCCTCTGAGCCTTCTCTTCTCAGTTCTCTCAGCCTATCTTCATATATGTATCAGATATATATATATCTCTTTCATATGACATATCATATACATATATACATGATTCTGTGTTAAGATGATGTGCTTCATTCTCCAATTTGTTTATAACTGAAGGCAAGTTGAGACTGGGAGGACAAGCTGATCCGTAATGCCAATACTTCCTTATCTAACAGTTGTTTTAATGCTTGAAAGCATTTTATTTTAGCTTAGTCTTAAATGGCATAAGAATTAAGTGGGATAATAGACAGCTTTCTTCAACAGCAGACCTCAGGTTGTCAATTAAGTGTTGATTTCAACACATAGCCTTATCATCAAAGGGATCTTCCAACAGTGGTTGTCCTACAGATGCCACTGCAGCATGTCACAGGAGCCCTAAATTTAATTCTTGGCATTCTCAGCACAGACTTGCCAAAGCAGGATTTGGCTTGGAAATGGGTGTGAAACCTTTCATTAGGGAAACTGCAGCTCTTTGTTAACAAAGAGGCTGATTGTCTCTCTGTGTTGCATTTGCTTTGGGTATCAGGTAGGAAAACAAAGTGCTATGTTTACTCTGGCTTTTCTACTGATATGCTTCCTGGCTCCTGGAGTAAACAACCATTCACAGGAGCCAAAACCAAAACAGATGGGTTGCTTAAAAGGTATCTGGTTTTAGACTGAAATCCTGGGAATCTGCCAGCTAACCTCCAGAGTGTCAGACGCCTGGTTGTGAAATACCAGTCTCCAAGTTGTAGTAAATAACTGAATGGGAAATTTTCTTATGGAAAAGGATGATCTAACCTTGGTAGTAGATGGAAATTCAAATCTCTCCCAATTCTTATATGGACAAGGGGATGAAAAGCCAGAATATGATTGTTTAGACTTTATAGATTATCAAACCAAGGTAAGAGAGGACCAACTTCAACCTATGATTCAAAGGCAAAGATAGAGGATTGTCTGGCTGTCAAGATAAGAGCAAAATCAGAAAGGATGGAGGGCAAGACCAGGCTGACCTCTATACTCACCATCAAGAAGAAGCAATTCTCAGCTGTTGGTTGCACCCCAATAGGCTTGAGACATGGGAATATATGTTATACTGGACCTCCACTCCTGGTGATATTACTGTTATCGCTAATCACTTTAATATCTGGTAACAGTTGCCAGAAATGTTACCAAGAATCACGCTATGGCAGCCAGGCACTCTATACTATAGTTGTGCATATGCACATAAACTGCCAATGTTATGATATTAAGAAATTAAAAATATGCAAATATGGAGGACAAGAATATTGGATTACAAAAAATTTTAGGAAAAGGAGGGATTAGACTAGGAGTAGGTTGCCCTAGGGAGGAACATTGGATATGTTTCACCAAAGCTGGACACTGGGACATACCAGATGGAGGGGGAGTACAAGATATAGTAAAGGAAGAAAGTGTTAGAGAATGTAACTAAAATTATAGAAATGAAACGAAAAAAAATCCCCAACGGGATATATGAAAAATTACAAAAACAACTACAAGAGGAATTGGAATTTCCCACTTTTGGACAAAACTTATTCCTGAATTTGGCTACAGAAATAACCAGAGAATTAAATGTAACTAACTGTTGGGTCTGTGGGGGACCTTTAATGACAGAAGAATGGCCATGGAGGGGCACAAGTTTAAGTCCTCGAGAATTCCTGAAATGGAATTATACACTCACCAAGGAGGGAAACAGAAGACCAGATGGGTGGGTGTTAAATTCATTAACAATTGGACAAGAGGATTTAACAAGGAAAGAAAATGCTTTCATGCACTCAGTGGGAGAAACACCCTGTCAGAGAATTTTAAGAACCAACTCCACAACTCAAACGTGGTTCCCCAAGCCTCCAAAGTCATACAGAGCCCTGCGGAGTGCAAGTGCAAATTGCTTTCAGATAACAAATGATAACCTTTTCAGATGCAAAGGTAAGGGTATAAATCCATTTTCAGGAGTAGAGGACATTTCACGCTAATGGAAAAACATAGAAAATACAAAAAAGGGGTTCTGGCAGGCACCAGATGGGTCATTTTGGATATGTGGAAAACGAGCATATCCAGAACTCCCACCTTACTGGGAAGGGACTTATACCTTGGGAATAATCCAACCAGGATTTTTCTTATTGCCACCAGAAGGTAGTAATGAATTTGGGGTACTGGTTTACAAAACCCTAAAGAGACAGAGAAGGCGTATGATAGCGGGGCATCAAAAATGGGGGAA
>NW_009943167.1:83619-97746 GCF_000696875.1 Nestor notabilis | reverse complement strand
AAGAGGGAAGAGCAGTGCAGCAGAGGGGGTCCTCTGCTGTGCAGAAGGGGATGTGGGGTAAGAGGGGTGCCAGAAAAAGCAGTGTGTGAGTGCTGGAGGAGGGGGCTTGGGGTTTGTGTGATGGTGCTGAGCCTCCTTGGTCTTGTCACTGGATCCATGCAGGCTCCATATGACCCTGGGGCCTGTCTGATCTGGCCTCGGGCTTCCTCTGGCTTTTAAGTTCTGCTTTTGCCATCCCTGATCTTTGCTAACCCCCACTCCTGTTGTGTGGTTAAGCCTCTTGATTTTACCATGTTATCTCCCCAGTTCACTGTGTTTGCATCTCATCTGACATCCAGGCCACAACCTGGGTTTGGTAGTGAGGATGAAAAGAGCTTCACCCTGGGCTTAATTAATAACGTATTACAGTTCTCTGGTGCTTTCTGGGCCTTCAACTTCTCATCCATGGGATGTTGAGACCTGATTGCCTGTATGCCGGCTGGGTTTGAACCACGACACGCAGGCTTGAGGATACTGAGGAACTGTTTGTGTTGCCAAAGGCAGGGTCCACAAATTGGGATTTTCTTCTTGGATGTGTGTGCTGTGGATGGTGTGGCAGGCTCCTTGCTCAGCCCCAGGAGAATTCACTGTGGTTATTGTAAATCTTGTGTTGCAGAAGGTGCTGCTGGCAGAAGAATATCTGGGATCAGTTTTTAAGGAGTTCCTCTGAAAAGTTCTGTTATGGGTTGAATTCTCAACCAAAAACTCTGGTTCTTTTTCCTTGTGTCCTTGTTGCTGAGCTCAGAACATTAAAATAGAATTTGTATTTATTTTTTATTATTTTTTTTTTTTAATTTGGGATAGAGTAAACTTGACAAACTTTGTAATTAATATCTTGGCAATGCCTGCTGAGGAAGGCAGCTGTGCTCCAGCGTGTCTCTGCACATCTTGGCATTGCTTGATTCTCCTCTTCTGGGCTAGTAGGGCGGTGCTAGCTCTGCTCCTCATCTACCACGACATCCTGAGTGAGTTGATCCAGTTTAGTATGGTATACTAAAGTGGGAAGATGTTCTGTCCCTCCACTGAGGTACTTTCTCTTGGGAGTACTAAAGGGAGCTGTGGTTTGGTGGGCAGGCCAGCCGTGTTCTGCTGCAGTTCTTGTCTTGAGATGTATGTTATTATTGGAGAGCTGAGCTTTGTGAAGCAGGAGAGTCGGATAGATACAGCCCCGTCCTAACTCTGACCGGGAAGAAAAACTGTGGAAAAGAAAAGCTCCTCCTAAAAGAACAGGTCTTTCCTTTATTTTCTGTCCCATGTAGCAAATTTAGGAGGAGTGAAACAGAGTCATGGAGGGCCTCTCACATGGAGTGCTGTTCTCATCTGCTTTATTGCTGCAGGGTTTTTTTCCCAATTTTGGATGAGATTTTCTGACTTGGTCTCTGTGAAGGCTAAAGCTGTTCTTCTTTAACACAAATAACATCTCACACGCAGTACCAGCACACTGCGCCTTCAAGGGCGATGTCTGGTAGCTCCTGACAGTTCCTGGTAGACCTGTCCTCGTAAATTTGTTGAAGCCTTTCTAAATCCTTTTTTACTCTTGGCTTCAGCAGCTTCCTGAAACAGAGTTCCACCATTTAATGACAAAACCACCTTCTTTGGTTTTAAACCCATTCAATGGAAGTTGCCTTGGGTGCTCTCTCATGCAGCCCTTGTGAGAAACAAAATAATTGCTCCATGTTCGTGTTTATGAGTTTATAGCATGCTTGGTTTCCCTTTTAGATTCAAGCTGTGGTCTGTGAAGTCTGTCTTTGTACACAAATCTCTCTGAATCATCTCAGTGACTTTTCCTGGTACCTCCCTGAGTGCTGGGATGCTCTTTTGCGTGAGAGTGGATCAGGATGTGGGGCGCTTGTGAGTTTACAGTGCTGACATTTATTTTGTGTTTTCCCCCCACAAGCCTGTCTTCAAGCATTGAAAGCTTGTCTGCTTTGTCCAGTCCTGTCTGTCTCCATTGAGACCTTTCCGCAGCAGCAGAGCCTGTTCCCTGTGCTTGTGTAGCTGGAATTACCTTTCTCCTCCTGCCCCTTCATGTGTGTTGCTTTGCATCAGGCGTTGAGTTTCATGGAATCACAGACTGGTTTGGGTTGAAAGGGAAGCCTTCCACTAGAGCAGGTTGCTCCAAGCCCTGTCCAACCTGGCCTTGAACACTGCCAGGGATGGGGAAGCCCCAGCTTCTTGGGGCAACCTGTGCCAGGGCCTCATTGCCCTCCTAGTGAAGACTTTTTTTCCCTAATATCTAACCTTAATCTCCCCTCTGTCAGTTTAAAGCCATTCCCCCTTGTCCTCTTCCTACTTGCCCTTGTCAAAATTCCTCTCCATGTTTCTTCTAGACCCTCTTTTGTTATTTGAAGACTGTTGCAAGATTTCCCCAGAGCCTTCTCTTCTCCAGGCTGAACAAGCCCAGCTTTCTCAGTCTGTCTCCATAGCAGAGGTGCTCCAGCCCTTGGAGTGTCTTTGTGGCCTCCTCTGGACTCACTCCAATACCTCCACATCCTTCTTATGTTGGGGCCCCAGAGTGGGATGCAGGACTGCAGGGGGGGTCTCATGAGAGTGGAGCAGACAGGGAGAATCCCCTCCCTTGACCTGCTGGTCACGCTGCTGGTGATGCAGCCAAGGACACATACCTGTTGTCTCATTGCTCAGGTGTTGTCATTTTACAACCCTTCTGCTACCTGTTGCTGTATTTCCTTGTGAGCATTTTCACCTGCGACTGCTGTCATCTAGCCTGTCAGGTCTTTCCCAAGTCGTTTTTGCTGCTTGTGACAGCACAAACCCTGGCAGAGGGCATGGGGGATTGAGAAGAAGAGCACATCCTCTCCTGCTGCTGTGAAAAGCTGCTGTTGGTGTTTGCAGGAGAGAAGGTGCTGCACTTTCTGCTGCGTTTCTGTTTAGGGGGCAGGTACTTGAGATGCAACAAGGAGCCTCCTTCAGCTCAGGACTTCTCTACAAATTGTACTGTGTGCTCAGTTTTCATGGGAAGGTGATGCTCATCCATTCCCAAATCAGCGAGGGAATGTGGGGTAATACCCAGACACATAAAAACTCAGCGGATGATCTTGTGCTTTCTGCTTTGCTTACCCATCCTGTTGTGCCACATTTTATTGATTGACAGCAAATAGGCTTTTACTCAATAAAAAGCGTTTGACTTCTGGGTGTAATTTACATTTGAGAAACATCAGTCACTGCTTGTTTGTACAAATATTCTTAGAATAGTCTGTAAGCTGGTGCTGGGTTCTCAACCTCAGTGCACAGCCTTGGCATAAGCACACTTTGCAATGTCAGGGATCAGGGACTGTATCAGAGAGGCCATTTCCTTCCAAAATTTAAATAAAATTGCCTTTCAGTAGCAAACCATTAAATTACAGACTCCAACTTGTTGGCATATTGAATATTACTTCCTGTTCTGGCAAAAAAAAATACAGTTTTGGATTGTGTAACTGTAATCTTGGTTTGCAAGCTTTCCTCTCTTCTTCTTCCCTCCCCTAAATATTTATAAAAAACCCCCAAATATCTTGCAGCAGTTTCTTACTAAGCTTACAAGCTCTGAGGGCTGCTGCAGTGGCCGGAGAGCTAAAGGGCTGCTCGTCTTCGATTTGCCAGCTTGGAGCTGAAATGTCTGAACCCCATCTTTTAGTCTGACCCTGTAAGGCTTCGCTTGGTGCTTCTGAGCAACCAGGGTGCCAGGTTATTATCTGAATACGTTTTTACTTCCTTGGCATAAGTCTGATCTGTGCAGGCTCAGCCAGGATGTTGTTGTTTTTCCCTTTGTATAAGCTTTGTTACAGTTCCTGCGAGTACAGTTTCTTTTGGGTTCCTTCAAAAGAAACGTGACCAGCAGGTTGAAGGAGGTGATCCTGCCCCTCTACTCTGCTCTTGTGAGACCCCACTTGGAGTACTGCGTCCAGCTCTGGTGTCCCCAACAGAAAAAGGGCAGGGAACTGTTGGAGTAAGTCCAGAGGAGGCCACAAGGATGATCAGGGGGCTGGAGCACCTCCCTTATGAAGACAGGCTGAGGAAGTTGGGGCTGTTCAGACCGGAGAAGAGAAGGCTATGTGAAGACCTCCTAGCAGCCTTCCAGTATCTGAAGGGGGCCTACAAGGATGCTGGGGAGGGACTCTTCAGGGACTGTAGTGGTAGGACAAGGGGTAATGGGTTCAGACTGAGACAGGGGGGAGATTTAGATGAGATCCAAGAAAGAAGTTCTTTACTGTGACAGTGGTGAGGCCCTGGCACAGGTTGCCCGGAGACAGGTGGGCGCTGCCGTATCCCTGGCAGTGTTCAAGGCCAGGTTGGACAGGGCTTGAAGCATGCAGATGTCAAAGCTGCCTGCAAGGGAACCAGCTGGATAGAAAGCAAAGTGCAAGAAGAAAAAAAGGGAGATTGTGAAATACCTTAAGGGGACTGACAAGAAAGCTGGAGAGGGGCTTTCTGAGAAGGGCAGGCAGGGACAGGACAAGGGGGAATGGCTTTAAACTGACAGAGGGGAGATTTAGATGAGATGTGAGGAAGAAGTTCTTCCCTGTGAGGGTGGTGAGGGCCCAGCACAGGTTGCCCAGAGAAGCTGTGGCTGCCCCCTCCCCGGCCGTGTTCAACGCCAGGTTGGCGACGGGCTGGGCTTGGAGCAATCTGGTCTAGTGGAGGGTGTCCCTGCCTGTGGCAGGGGGTTGGAACTGGATGAGCCTTATTGTCCTTTCCAACCGAAGCCATTCTGTGAAAGATGATCTCTCTCTGTTTTGTATGCCCCAAAATGTCTGAAACCAAGGAAAGGGAATCTGAACACTCCCCCCCCCCCAAAAAAAAAAAACAACAAAACAAACCCACAAAACAACAAAACCCCAAACCAAAAACAATATCTCCACAGTATCCTGTTATCTGGAAGCCATTAAAAAGTCATGTGGGAGCAGCCTTGAAGGTAAGCTTTCTGCTGTGCCAGGGAGGAGCCACACAGGGAAGTGCCATGGTCTCTTAATGTGGTCGTGCCTATTTTCTATGAGCTTATGATGTATAAAAAAGCCTTTCTGAAGCTGCTTGCTTATAAAACTGGTGCTTAGCTCATGTTTTCATTGCTGCCTTCTATTAACAGGAAAACCCCACCAAGTTTTTTCAGGGAGCCTTGTGAAAGCTTCTGAAGTGACGTAGATCTTTTCAAGTTGAAGGTGGTTTTTCTGTGTGTGTTTTAGGAAGCAACCGGTTCTAGCTCCTGAGGTCCTGCTGCAGGGAGGAGCGGGGACAGCCTTTTCCTAAGTACACTGTGCAGACATCTCCAACAGGAAGGCATTGGGGTTAAGAGCTGAAGAACGGGATTCTTCATATGGCTTTTATTTTTCAAGTGACTTGAGTACGGGCAGTAGAAGTTGCATGACGGCTGGACTGGTCTGTAGCATTCTCTTTGCCCAAGGGTTCTTGTGCTGATGCTTATGATGGTGCTGAGGCTTTATCCTCACTGTATCATGTGGTAAAGCCCCACTTATCTTCTGTTCTGTTTTGGGTTTTTTTTTTTTTTTCCCCCTTGCCCGGTGGCTGAAAATCAGATTAAAATGTTCTGTGTGTGTTTCTCAGAAAGGCTTTTCTTCAGTTTAAAAAAAAACAAAACAAACGAACCTTTTACCCAGTTTAAGCTTTGGCTTAGCATGACTGTATTTAGTGTCTTTAGTTTAACAGCTTCTGCCTATCACCTAACTATACATTTTGAAGTAAAATCATGGGTTCCCAGAATGGTTTGGGTTGGAAGGGACCTTAAAGCTCATCTAGTTCCAACCCCTGCCATGGACAGGGACACCTTCCACTGGACCAGGTTGCTCCAAGCCCAGTCCAACGTGGCCTTGAACACTGCCAGGGATGGGGCAGCCACAGCTTCTCTGGGCAACCTGTGCTGGGCCCTCACCACCCTCACAGGGAAGAACTTCTCCCTCAGATCTCATCTAAAGTGGGAAAGCAAGGTTTCCTGAATCTCCTTGAAGGTGCTTGGCTGGAGGTGACTCTGTGTATGCACACACTGGAGTCCTGTCCGTACTTGCTGTAGCAGGCTGGAGCAGTTTGACCAGGAGTGAGATATGCAAAACTGTGGGTATTTTCAGGATGGAGACCTTATGTGCAGCATTTCAATGGCACTTTGCTGTTTTCTGGCTTAAAATAAAGTGCTCAGCGTTTTGGTGTTTCCCATGAAAAGCTGAAAGCTCTTGCACCACCTCAACTATAAAATCATTGTCCTACAGATCAGACTGAAGCTTTTGGGGAGATTTATCTGCTTAATGGAGGGTTCAGTCCAAAATGGTGTTTGGAGTGGAAAGGAAGTCCTTGTCCTAGATAAGAAGTCACCAGCTCTGTTGATCCCCACTGGCTGATCTAAGAGGAGCCATTGTCCTTGCCTTTCTGAAAACACGAATTTTGTTGCAAGTCAGACGACTTAATCCACAAGAAGCTATATTTCCATAACCACAGCTTTCTGCTGAGCAAGTTGATAATTAACTGTAGGTACTTGTATTTGTGAAATGCTTGTCTGCAGGTTGCCCTTGAAACCGGTTCTGTGATGCATTCCCATGTGCCTGGTTTAGAGTTAGAGAAAATCTTTGCGTGGCTGCAGCGTGCACCGAAGTTTACCTTGCTTAAAATCCTGTGAAAATCACCATGTAATGTCAGTTCTTCCAGCAGGCACATCCTGTGATGTGGCTGTAAACACCTTGTAAACTGGAGCTTGCATCTTAAAAATATTGAGGTCTCTGCAAAAGCTCAACTGATTTGGAGATCCATTTGTGAAAAGGAAAACTGCTGGTAAAAAAAGGTGGGAGAGGGAAAGGTCACAGACTCCTGAGTTGGTTCATGTATCCCAGTATAGTGTATGTGTCATCTACAAATGGTTTAGGGAGGAACTTTATTTTAGTTAGAAATATGTGTATTTAGTATAGGATTTGATAGGCTTTCCTCTGGATAGCACCAGAGAAGCATAGTAGTAGTGAAATAAAGTAGTATGTATGTTATCTTGCTTGCAAGGAGCTAAGTACTTTCCCACAGCTACTTATTTTTAGCAATAGATATCTGAGTAGAGGAGCTGTTGTCTCGGATGCTGCTTGTAACCTAGGTCTGCTCCTTTGATCCAGCTGTTGAAATAATCTTGTGTGTGGCTGCTATTGAAATGAGAGGAAATACCTCATGGCTGCCAGTGGCGTGACAGGGCCATGGAACGTTGCTGCTGTGTTAATTTGGATGACAAGGGGGAGGACAGCGTTCAGAGGGAACTTCCCAAATTCACCTTACCAAAACTGCAAGCACAGAGGTTGAAGTCATGGTGGCTCAGGCTGTCATATGCTGAATGCAGTTAAAGTGTTGAGAGGAGCTTTGCATCCACTTCTGACCTTTCTCTGCCAGTTTCTAGGGTTTCAGAGATGCTGTTCCTTAGGCCCAAGAATTGTACAAGCAGATGCTATAGGCAGAACCAGTTTGACTCAGACCCTCTTTTTCATATTGCTTTTGCCATTGCCAGTAGGTGCTGTTGCCACCTTGTCAGACTGCCAGTGGATCAGCCCAGCAGAAGTTGGCACTTGGAGGCAAAATCTTTGAAAAGACCATGCCAGATGTTTTCCTTCTTTCAGTACAGAACCACTGCGATATAATAAACCCTGTCAGGAGCGTATCTTTTAAACAGAGGGCTAACTTTCCTAAAAGAAACCGGCAGAAAGTTTGAGATCTAATTTTTCCTGATGCTCATTAATATTGACTGACTTCTGCATTGCCATGGTAATGGACAGAGGGTTTTTACATAATTTTTCTCTTTTCATTTGTACCCATAAAAAAAAGATTAAGTACTCTTTTTCAGCCCAAACTAGACAGTGCTAAAACCTCAGCTCCTTTAATCTACCACTCAGTAGCCCCAGCTGTGCTGTCTGGGCCTTTTTGCTGGGGTTTTAGAATGGGCTCCGTGGAAATAATAACTGACATGAAGCCTCTTTTCATCCGTTGCTGATAACATGCTCATGCCGAATGAGCAGGAGCTCCAAAGGGTAACACGGAGCCGGAGGGGTGACTTGTGGTAGCGATACAGATGGTGTGTAAGCTCTCCGTTGGGGAAATTTCATTTAGCCTTCAAATGGATAAGCTTGTCTCTATCACTACTTGTTCTTTACGTTATTTAAATTACCTGTTGTGAGTAGCTTTTTATTTTTTAATAGAAGAACATTGTTTTTCCAAGGACACAGTGCTGGAGGGACTGTGTCTCTCCTCCCTAGCTGCTGGCACCATTGACCAGTTTCATGCCGGGGTGATGGAGGGTAGATGTTCTGTAGCTACAAGGCCCCTCCAAGCTTCAGGAAAAGTGTTTCAGTGTTTTTTTTACACCCTGCTGAAAGATTCAGTGTGAACTCAGCTGTTAGCAGCTATAGGGGAACCAATTTGGGAGATTTGCTGTGAAGTTGAACTATGAAAAGTGTTTTGATAGGAGTTCCTGTTTTATTAAGCCTTGGAGAACATACCCAGGAGTCAAATTCATGGGGGAGCAGGCCTGAACCTACAACAGTTCCTGTGCGAATTTCATTTGGCATCTCTTATTGAAGGAAACATACAATGATTGTTACTGGGAAGGCAACATTAGTGTGGTGCTGAGCTTTTTGGCTTTGTAAATTGTGACATAATTCAAGGTGCTATTTGTTGAACTATGTAGTTAGAGGTCAGTTTGATGCTTTTCCTCCCATGTAAGCGTTTGATTCCCTTTCAGATTCTATTTTTGAAGCTTTTAAAAGCTTTTCCTTTATTCAAATTTGGTTCTATTTCCTTTGACAACTCACAGCACCCTTTTGTTTTTTGTCCTTTTTTTTTTTCCTTTTTTTAAACTGGGGCTCGACATGTGTTTTCCTGGTGCCCTCAGTTCCATAAATACAGCAAATGCAAATCGTGCCGCTCTTCAGATCGTCTAATGTAAAGCATGACCCTTTCAAGGGTAATGTATTTTCATCTGGAAGAAAGTAATTTGAAATACAAGTGCCAACAGGGAAAAGGAGTGTCTGTGTGAACTTTCAGACACGCTCCTTAAGCTGCAAACGTGGAAATAGGGATCCAAAGTGATCTAAGCAGCAAATGCATTCCTGAGAGGATTTGGGACAGCTACAAAGGATATTGTTAATAAGGAAAAACCAAGTGAGCTTTAGTAGCATGATGGGAGGCAGTGAAGGGCAGCACAGCACCTTGAATGTGTGATCCAGGCTGGTGGTGAGGGTGATACGAAGCATCTAAGGTCAGAGGGTGTTTGCCAAAAGTTAGGGACAAGCTGAAATTAGAAAATCTATTCTGTAAATACCCAAATTTCACCCATTTCTTGCAGCTAATGCATCTTGTGTGAGCTTGTGCAGCCCTAATGACAAGCCGTGCTGCTCTTCCTTTAATTTTGTTGTCGTTCCTGCATCTCTTGGGATGCAGCTAGCTTTCTGCTGAATATATGGCAGCTTTTTGTTTGCAGTGCTTCATGTGAAACAAGGCACAGTGGTGAACAACAGGAGTGCCTGTGGGTCTGTGGAGAAACTGGTGTTTGGCCCTGGCCTGTGCTGCAAAAATCCATGTGCTTGGGGCTGCTGGGGATTTTGTGCTAAGGTGATAACGGCACCTAGAAGAGGCAAAAAGTGGATGCCTTGTTTTTGCTTGCTCAGGTTCTCTGTCAGAATAGTTTAAGGAGAGCTCTCCAAAAATGTTTAGTTGTATCTAGGTGTAAAAAATAATTCCAGAGAACAGTAAATAAACCAAATAATGAGACTTCTGCTTTGAAATACCATGAAACCAGCATGGTGAATTATAAAGTGGCTTAATAAGCATCCTTTGTCTGTAGCGTTTGAATTTCCAAGGCAGATGAGCAAATGGTTGTGCTGTTGGCTTCTGTGGAAAGGCTTGTTGTAGGCATGTGTTTCAGTATTGTCCATATAATAAAGTGCATGTACATGTGTATATATATCTGTTATGAGTTCCTGCATTAAGATTCCACCTTCTCCGTCCTTGCAGCCTTCCCTTGATTTCTTCACTTGTGAAGTGAGTGGTGTAATACTTTTTCCTGTAACTTAGGGAGGAACGGTTGTATGGAAAAAAAATCCTTGCTGAAGTAGTGTTTAGCATTTACACTCACTGACAGACCTTACTGTGCAGGTGTATTCTGGATGTACAGGCTTTCTTTGTCCTTTCGCACTTGGCTTTGCTGCTATTAAATTCTGGGACAGCGTTTGATTGCTGCAGCTAAGTAACAGGATCCACTACTAGGTAATTTCCCAGTGGAAGACCTAGGTACTTCTCTTTTAAAACAGAGTATCTGGCAGTTCAAGGGGATGCTGCTCATTTTCCAAAAGTGTCTGTCAGCAAAACCAAGGAGAAAACTATCAGGTGGGAGGCAGCTGCTGATGCGGGGGCTCACCTCAGCAGGGGAGATGCCTTTCTCTGCACCGAACCTTCATAATGCAATAACCTAACAAGTGTAATAGCTGCATAGCTGTTCCTCCTGCTCTGTTGGCCTAAAAGCCTTGAAGAAGGACGAAAAAGCAGGAACCTCTGAGGGTTGGCACCCATTGAGCTGTGTTTGTATGGGGAGGAAGGGTCTTCTATCTTCTCCTCTGCTCTGCATCCCTGCACCGGTACTAAAGCTTTTGTGGCTGTATCATGCATTGTGTTGGGGGAAAAAATGGCTTTGGCCGCAGCCCAACCTTTTGTTTAATGTTGCTTTCACTTTGCAGCCAGATAGCTTCCCTGCTCCTCCACGCCTGCCCGTGCTGGCAAGAGAGGTAGGAGGGGGAGGAAGGGCACAGGGCCTCTCGTTTCCTTTTCGGCGTAGCTCTGTGCTGTATTTTCCTGCCCTTGCTGTAGATGAGGAGCCTTTCTGCCTCGTTTTCCAGGCTGTCTCGAAGAGTTGGTCAATCTGCAAACACTGGTGGACTCTGACCAAAGCCTCTCTCTGGTTGAAGACTGATTGGTGTGTGGCCCGGCAGCCTGGCTTGCTGCTGCCCTCAGTTTTGTTCTTTTCTGCTTGTTTTTTATCTTGGTGGAGCAAAGCAGCCTTGCGCTCCTGAAAGCAAAGTACCAAGTGGCTGAGAAAACAGTTGCTGTGGAAACGGAGAGTATTAAAGTTATTACAGCGAGAATAAAATGCACACTTAGGGCTACAAAAGCTTCATTCCTATTCAGGCTTTATTAGGAAAGTAATAAACCATCACAGTGGTACTCAAGTGGCTGGAATGGAAGCCTGCAGACAAAATGATTGTGCTTCCATCAGTGACGCACAAGTATGCACACAGTGGGCAGCCAGGAGCGGTTGGTCATCTAACCTTGGGAAAGGTTCCTTGAGTCTCTGCCACCCCACAAACATTGTTGACTTTGAGACAAGAAGGTTCTCCACAACTGTGTTGGTGTACTGCAGGGTCTAGTGTGATGGGGATGATAGGGTCAAGGGGGGCTGGGGTGTTAATTTGGATCCAGAGTTTGCTGGAGATATGGGTGTTTCTTGATGCCTGTAGTGAGGTCCCAGCTCCAGTGTTGTGTTGCTTGATTGGTACCCACAGGGAAATCTGTTGACAATAAAATGTGAAGAGCAGTATATTCTTAAACACTTATTTTGTCTTGTGGGCTGCTCTGGCTTGGAAGCCAATTGTGTGAAATACATGTTTTGTTTTCTTTTTTCTTTAAGCTCTGGAAACCTTTTGTGACTGTGGTTATGAAAGGCTGGAAAATAAGGTATTAGAGGAGTGCCAAAATATCATTACCTAAATAGATGCTCTGCTCAACACAAAAGGTGGGAGCTAAAAGTGGAGGTTGCAGGTGAATCATGTTTAGTCTGTTCATTGGTGATGACAGTTCTGTGAAATAAGGAGCTGTTCCTGCTTCTGTAGGAAGGTGGGTCTCTCAGTTTCCTTTAAGGATGTGCACATTTGGTGGTTACAGTCAAGACTCAAATTTGTGTCTGCTCATTCACAGCTCCCTGCCATAATCACTGGCAACAGTGACAGTCACAGCTGTCTCCTCCATGTGCTCTTTGACAGGTTTTATGCAAAGGAGCCAAATAAATACAAGTATTTTGCTTCGGCTGTAGTTCCCAAGATGCTGCCACACAGACATAAGCCAGCGCTACCAGGGAAGACAGTGGTCCTGCTTTTGCTGCTCTCTCTGCCCTTCCTCTAGTGAGCTGAGGTTAAAATAAAGCCAGCCAGGTTAAAATGAACCCAGAAATGAAAAAGGAAGCGCCTGGTTTCTCTCTCAATTCCTGGTTCATGGGGAGGCCTTGTGAACGGGAGGGATGGGAGAAGGGTGGCCATACTTTTCTTTAAGCACTGGCTTTTGTGTATCTGTGAACCTGTGGCGATAGGCTGGAGTTTAAGAAACGTTCACACCCACTGAGTGGATCCTACTGTGGCTGCATCCTGTCTGTAGCTGCCTGTACTGGCATGCATTTGACCCTGCTGTGAACTGCTTCAGGAAGCTAACTGGCTTTTATTGTATTTCTTTCCCCTTTTGTTTGGTTGGTTTGGTTTAATTTTTGTGGGAGGGTGAGTCTTTGAAGTGGTTTCCCACGGGGTGAGGTGAGCACTGGCAATGGGAAGGTGTGGCTGGTGGGGATGGACAGAGGATGGGGATGCAACAGGGCTCTGGCACGGCCACCTTCAATGGGACAGGCAGCAGGATGGCAGTGCCAGCGAGACCAGCCAAAAGCAGTGCTCATGGAGCCAGGGCTAGGGCTGGCAGTCTGTAAAGCTAGGTGAGAGGTATTTATTTTTAAGCCTGTGACAACCAGCACCCAGGTATAAATAATGGAGTGTGATGGGATTGTTTTGAGTAAAAGCACATAGAGCTGGCACAGAGGCATCTGGGATAATAATAGAATTGGGGAATGGTTTGGGTTGGAAGGGACCTTAATGATCATCTAGTTCCAACCCCCAGCCATGGGCAGGGATGCCTTCCGCTAGAGCAGGTTGCTCCAAGCCTTGTCCAACCTGGCCTTGAACACTGCCAGGGATGGGGCATCCCATGCATCGGGCAGCCACAGCTTCTCTGGGCAACCTGTGCTGGGCCCTCACCACCCTCACAGGGAAGAACTTCTTCCTCAGATCTGATCTACATCTCCCCTCTGTCAGTTTAAAGCCATTCCCCCTTGTCCTGTCCCTACCTGTCCTTGTCAAAAGCCCCTCCAATTAAATCAATTAAATATTTGATTTAATGAATTTGAAAGGCACTTGAGACAGGTTTACCAGCAAGTACTCTCTGTGGTGCAGTACTCTGTTCACCCTTGGGAGATGCTGGCCTCTCCCAAACTTGCTTTTCTTCAGTGCTATGAGTCAAGCAGGGACCTGCAGAGTTGCTGAGACCTGGGAGAGCTGGGGGAATCCCTCCTGTCCTGCAACCAGCAGCAATTAGTAACCAGTGGCACAAAAGCTTTTCAGTCTCTGACTCCCGCCTGTCCAAAAGATGGCGGTTGAGAAGGATATAGTTGACCTCGTCAGCAAAATGCATCAAATGTTGTGTGGTCGGCATTACTCGGCACAGGCATTGAGCAGATGGACGGGTAAAAACATTTTGTTCTGCACGATTTGAGTGTTAATCAGGCTGTGCTTGATTCTGGGAGTCCCTCTGTGCTCATTCCCTCTTACAGTCTCACACTTTGATGCAGGTAGAAGAGGAGACTTCCTTCCTTCCCATCTAATTTCTGCTTTGTTGTGGGTGTGCAAGGAAATTGGAGGCAAGGCTTGCAAAAGCTGCATTATGCCTTTTTTTTTTTTTTTTTTATGGAATGTGCAGGACTTTTTTACTCTACCCACAACAACATTACTCTCCTTCCTGCCCTAGAGCTTGTGCAGAGAGGTGTTTGCCGATGACACCAAGCTATGTGGTTTGGTTGTTACGCTGGAGGGAAGGGATGCCATCCAGAGGGACCTTGACATGCTTGTGAGGTGGGCTGATGCCAACCTCATGAAGTTCAACCAAGCCAAATGCAAGGTCCTATACCTGGGTCAGCGCAATCCCAGGCACAGCTACAGGCTGGGCAGAGAAGAGATTCAAAGCAGCCCTGCGGAGAAGGACTTGGGGGTGTTGGTTGACATGAGCTGGCTTCAGTGTGCGCTTGCAGCCCAGAAAGCCAAC
>NW_009943167.1:82574-83302 GCF_000696875.1 Nestor notabilis | reverse complement strand
TGTAGTGGTAGGACAAGGGGTAATGGGTTCAAACTTAAACAGGGCAAGATTACATTAGATATAAGGAAGAAGTTCTTTGTTCTTTACTGTGAGGGTGGTGAGGCACTGGAATAGGTTGCCCAAGGAAGTTGTGAATGCTCCAACCCTGGCAGTGTTCAAGGCCAGGTTGGACAGAGCCTTGGGCAACATGGTTTAGTGCAAGGTGTCCCTGCCCATGGCAGGGGGGTTGGAACTAGATGATCTTAAGGTCCTTTCCAACCCCAACCATTCTATGATTCTATGATAAATTAGATCTGATGACAGGTCAGCGTGTTTGTTGGAGCTGTGGCGTGTGTCCTGTGGGTGTGTATTGGAGTCCTGCATTCGGGTCTGGGGCTCCCAACATAAGAAGGACATGGAGCTGTTGGAGCGAGTCCAGAGGAGGACCATGATGATGATCAGGGGGCTGGAGCACTTCCCATATGAAGACTGGCTGAGAAAGTTGGGGCTGTTCAACCTGGAGAAGAGAAGTCTCTGAGGACACCTTAGAGCAGCTTCCAGTTCCTGAAGGGGACAACAAGAAAGCTGAAGAGGGGCTTTTGACAAGGGCAGGTAGGGACAGGACAAGGGGGAATGGCTTTAAACTGCCAGAGGGGAGATTTAGATGGGATCTGAGGAAGAAGTGCTTCCCTGTGAGGGTGGTGAGGCCCTGGCACAGGTTGCCCAGAGAAGCTGTGGATGGGGACAAC
>NW_009943167.1:80266-82529 GCF_000696875.1 Nestor notabilis | reverse complement strand
ATTGAGTCACCCTGCTCTAGTGGAGGGTGTCCCTGCCTGTGGCAGGGGGTTGGAACTGGATGAGCTTTGAGTTTCCTTCCAAACCTGATTGTCTTGGTATTCTTTTGTGTGACCTCATCCTGCTTCATACAGTGAGGCACTGCTACTTCCCTTACTGAGGGGGACACCACTCTATGAGCATTCAGACCACAATGCTCCTTCCTGGAGGTACCTGCAGCATCTCTCCCCATGACATGGTGGAATTTCTTCAGGCAGTTTCCCAAGGAGACAAGTAGCTTCTTGGTGATCTCTTATTGAAGAGCCCTTAATGGTGCCTCCCATTAGCTGACTGCTCTGTTCAGCCCATTCTCCATATTGGGTACTTATACTAAATTTCCATGTTGTTTCTCGGTGCTGTGTTCACTGCTGAGTCCATCGTCTGAATTGCTTGTATGCTGCTACTACACTGCAGGGGTTTCAGCATCTCAAGTGGTGTCTGGATGGACAATTAAGCATTCATAAAGATTGTCAGATGCTTTAAAGAAATAATTAAAAAAAGACATTCATATTTGGTGTTTTTCAGAAAAAATAATGCGAAGCTCAGCTTTTGAGCGCTTTATGCCATCTTCTTCTGTATGTTTCAGGCTCTTTGCAGAAGTGAAATTACGCTGTTCTGCTCTAAAATTAGTCTGAAGCATATCAGGACTTGGGGTTCCAGCACCAGGCAGAGACCTTTGTTGTAGTCCAGTTTGAGGAGCTAAAGATACAGAATTTGAGTGAAAGTATTTGTTCGTTAGCCAAAAAACATTAGGCCCTGAGCTGAATTTTCAACGCAATGCTGAAATGTTAACTGAAGCTTTGGGGTGGATGTAGGTGGCTTGGTGCTGCCCTTCTCCTGCTGTCAGAAGGAAATAGTTTTTATGTTCAAAATAGTGTCGCCAGCACTGGTGAGGCCTCACTGTGAATACTGTGTTCAGTTTTGGACCCCAAACTATAAGAAAGACATTGAGGGGCTAGAGTGCACCCAAAGAGCAAGAAGCTGGTGAAGGGTCTGGAACACAGGTCTTGGGAGCAGAGGCTGAGGGAACTGGGGTAGTCTGGCCTGGAGAACAGGAGGCTCAGGGGAGACCTTATCACTTTCTAAAACTACCTGAAAGAAGAAAGTAGCGAGGGAAAGTTGGTCTCTTCTCCCAGGTAACAAGGGATAGGACAAGAGGAAATGGCCTCAAGTTGCGCCAGGGGAGGTTTAGGTTGGATATTAGGAAAATAATACTTCACCAAAAGGGTTGTCAAGCACTGGAACAGGCTGCTCAGAGCAGTGGCGGAGTCACCAGTCCTGGTGGTATTTAAAAGACGTGAAGATGTGGCACTTAGGGACATGGTTTAGTGATGGACTTGGCAGTGCTGGGTTAGCGGTTGGGCTCAATGATCTCAATGGTCTTTTGCAACCTAAGTGATTCTGTGATCCACTGCAGCCCAGCAGAGGATTGCAGCATATGAAGAAGGAAAGGTTCAAAGGAGGATTTGTGTCTGTGTTTCTGCAAGGAGCTATTTTGTTTTTCGATTAAGCCTTTTGTTCTTGTCAGGTTTGGTGCATGTCTTGAGAGTCCCCTGTGGCCATGACCTTGGGTGAATCATGGAAAAGAAACTGCAGTTGTTAATGCCACCTCTCCCTGTGATGCCCAGTCACTTTGGTGCTGGACTGCAAATAGCTGGGTTGCACCGACTATGAAATCATTGAGCTATTTGCCAAGCCTGTGTGTTCATTTAGCCTCACAGCATCCCTCTCGGGTGGTTTCAAACCATCCCAATTTCATGGATGGGGAAATTAAAATCTCATTGCTGAAACACTGTGTGTTGTAAAAAGCCCAAATGAACGGTTGTGTGTTGCTGGGCCATCCATTTGCTACACCAACATAAGCTTGCTGTTAGTTGTAGAGGAATTTATTTGTAAAGTTTAGTTCCTTATAGCCTCCAAGGAAATAATTTAAAATACTCATGAAGACTGGATGGGCTGGGTGATCTCCATCAGTATGCAGGTTTCCCCACCATCTTTCTGCCCAGGGGAACAAAGTGGAATGCAAAAAAGCAACAGAAAATCATAGAATCCTAGAATGGTTTGTATTGGAAGGGACACAGTTGGCTTCTGGGCTGCAAACGCACACTGCCTGGTCGTGGTGAGCTTCTTCTCACTCAGCACCCTCAAGTCCTTTTCCTCCTCTCTCCAGGATTGAGACTGGACTGCTCTCAATCCAGTCTCCCCCAGCCTGCGTGTGTGCTTGGG
>NW_009943167.1:79558-80204 GCF_000696875.1 Nestor notabilis | reverse complement strand
CGCTGTCCCCCCTCTCCAGCCTGTCCAGGTTCCTCTGGATGGATCGCTTCCCTCCAGTGTGTTGACCGCACCACACAGCTTGGTGTTATCAACAGACTTCCTGAGGGTAATCGATCCCAGTGTCCATGCTTCCAACAAAGATGTTGAAATCCATGGCCTGTAGCTGGAGAGCAGCAACTGTGCTGTGTTGTGGCTGGCTGACATTGCTTTCAGTGGGCTTGTTTGTTTAATTTATGAATAGGAGAAAGAGACCTCTGGAAAATAGGTTAATCATCAGCTCCAAAAATGCAGTTGGGTTTGCCTGGTGCCCAAGCAGTGCTGCTTAATTAGTGCATGTGAAGCTGTGATTTACATTTGTGAAACTCTCGGTAGTTTATCTTATTTTTTAAATATATATATATAAAAATATGTGATTGGGAGGATCCAAGTGCGGAGTTTTTTGGCTGCAGCAAACCTTTAACTTTTCAGCAATGTCCTGGTGTGTAAACACAAACCTGGTTGTAGTCTTTCTGTTTTTTCCTTCTTCAGAGAAATGAAACCGGCCATGTGTAGCATTTTGTTTTGTTTCTGCTTTTGTCTGAGAGCCACAGAAATGACATATTAACTCACTGAAAGGCTTCCAAAATCCAGCCAAGCCAGCCTGCCC
>NW_009943167.1:74533-79548 GCF_000696875.1 Nestor notabilis | reverse complement strand
CTTCCCTCTCACCCCAGGGGAGAACAAGAAGATAACCAGAACATCGTCCATGTCTGCAGTGGTGGCTTCTCAGCTTGAATATGACTAACAGGTGTTTTGTTTTGTTTTTTTCTAAAGTTGTGTTTTATTTTTTTGGACAGTAGAAAAGAATTATGTGACTTAGTGAAGGTATGATGGGAGTTAAAGTAGGTGTGCTGTTTCTCTGGCACAAACAGAATTAATTCTTGAGTTAAACCCCCTTTTTTGGTAGAGAATCAGCTGTTTCCTGAGTGTTGTGTCCTGTAAATCAACAGCTTGTACTGGAGGATGGGATGAGGCTTGCAAGCACATTAACCTGTCAAATTCAAATAAAGGAGTTTTGTCATTGGGAGAACAGGCTGTAATGGTCTGCCCTGCCTGCTGCCTCCAGCTTTTGCAGGAGGGCTGGCTGTACCTTCTCAGAAGTGTCAGCACTCTGACCGCAGCCTACAAAACCCATAAAATTTTCCATTGCTGATAATGGTAGTGGTTTTAGTGGGTGTTGAGGAGTGACACTTTACTGCCCATCTTCAACTGCATTTGCCCTTGCCATTTCAAGGATAGATAGTCATAGAATCCTGGAATGGTTTGGGTTAGAAGGAACCTCAGAGCTCATCCAGTTCTAACTCCCCTGCCATGGGCAGGGATTATCTTCCACTAGACCAGGTTGTTCAAGCCCCGTCCAACCTGGCCTTGAATACTGCCAGGGATGGGGCAGCCACAGCTTCTATGGGCAACCTGTGCCAGGGCCTCACCACCTCACAGGGAAGAACTTCTTCAGATCTCATCTAAATCTCCCCTCTGTCAGTTTAAAGCCATTCCTCCTTGTCCTGTCCTTACCTGCCCCTCTCCAGCCTTCTTGTTGGCCACTCAGGCACTGGAAGCTGCTCTAAGGTCTCCCCAGAGCCTTCTCTTTTCTAGCCTGTCTCCATAGCAGAGATGCTCCAGCCCTTGGAGCCCCAGAGCTGGACACAGGACTGCAGGGGTGTCTCACCAGAGCAGAGTAGGGGGGGAGAATCCCTTTTCTTGATGTGCCGGTCCTGCGTCTTTGCAGCCTAGAGTTAACTTAGTCCCTCATGTGCATGCATTTGCTCCATTTAAGGAAGTGGTTCTGGTTGTGCATATTTCCTTTGGAGAAGCAAGTTTAGACTCAGACTTCAGAAAAGCACCACTTTACCTCTCAAGTGTTAATTATTTGATGCTTTTTCAAATCGGGAGCTCCATCCATTCTCTCTCATCATGTCAGTCTTTCCCTGCTGGTGCAGTGGGTCTCCTTGCTGCTTTCCAGTGAAGGGTGGTGGTATTTCTTAGCAGCGTGCAGTGTTATGCCAGCCAGGGCTGTGGCTTCACTGCCCTGAGGGCAGAGGGTGAGTTTGTTTGAAGGAAAGCCCTGAATTAACATTTTGCATTAATAGGGAGGATTATGGGAGATGCTTGGCACAGGGATTGGAACAAGACTCATTATTCACACCGGATTTGAGGTTAGTGACAGGGCACCTCTAATAACCACCTAAAGCAGGCAGCACAAGTGCATGCACATACCCATCGTTAACAGAAAAGGTAACGATGTTGGAGCAGCATCATGTGCCAATGTGAACTGCAGTAACCTGATTGAAGCAGTGTCATGAGAAATACCAAGGTGAGGACGAAGGCTGAAATGTAATCTTAAACTTATTCAGGACCTGGAAACAAATAGTAATAATTTGTCCAAAATGGGTGATGCCAAGGAATTTTGCTATAAAGTGGTGGTCTTCTGCAGTCTGTTGGGCAAAGCTTTCAGGGATCCTGTGGACTATGTGCGCTCAGGGATTCTGTCCCCAACCTTCAGTGTTTGTGTTCTGTGTAGCTCAGATCTTGCTTTGACAATGCCCTACATGTAAAGGGGTTAGTGATGTTTTTACTGTATTGGGATGGAGAAACTTACTCATGGCTTTTCCAGCTCTTTGTTGCCTGAAAAAGTGTTCTAGCTTTGAAATGTCTTGTTTGTCCTGCTCAAAAGCTCCTATTTCTTCTCCCTCAAACTTTCTGCACCTAATAGAAACACATATATTTTTACATATGCATTTACTTCACTGAAGAGTGTGTAGCTCTGACCTCAGGGAAGTAGCTGTGTCACTAATTTCACCAGGGGACAACAACTTGCTGCCAGAAACATTCTTGTCTTTGCTGTGTAAGAGCAGTGCTTGCGATGTTTTTAGGTTCTGAAATCGTGATAATAAGTGTATTTAAAACAGGAAACCACAACCGCTTAGGAGTCATTTTGGGTTATTTGAAGGAAAGAAATATTTGTGCTTGTTTATTATATAAACAAACCAAAACAATTTTTTTTTTTTTTTTTTTTTTTTTTTTTAAAGATAGTATTAAAAATACCTTTCCTTTTGGAAATGTGAGGTTATTTTTTGGCGGCATGAATGTAAACCAAGGTGTTTGATTTTTCAGAGGCAGTTTTGTTCCTTGTATTTGTTCCTTATGGGAAGTCATGCTGTTCAGGCTCTGATTTAACCATTTCCATAGTAACCAGCTATGACTGAACCAGGATTAGGGCTTCAATAAGGAATAAGCAGCAGGGACACAGAAGTTCCGGCTCTTAAAAAATCATGTTTTTATACAATTACCTCAAGGGCTGCTATGAGCAAATGAATCCCAAACAGCTTTTGAAAAATATCAGTGGATCTCGGGTACTGAGTATACTTTAATGATGTTTTTATGTTCAGAACTTTTTGCTGTGAAACTTGATTATGAGGTCCTTTTGTTGGCTATTTAGAGAATTTAAACTATGGGTTTGAAAACATGCTTTATTGCTAATAGAAACCTTTAGCTACTCGGTGACATTTTGTGATACAGCTTTTTGCATTCTGGCATTAAACATCTTGAAAGAGCAGTGAGGTGAGAGAAGGGCTGCACAGCGATGCCTTGCCAGACTTCAAGGACATCTAAGCTTAAATCCTGGCCAAGTGGGAAGCAAAAAGTACTAGTATGTGCCATGCTCAGACCAAGGAACCATGACTCTGGTCTCACCTCATAGCTGACCTGATGGCCATGTATGCGTCAGAACAAAGAAATGCTGAGGAAAATGGTGAACTTAACCACCAAGCAAGATGAATTCTTGATACCTGGATGAAGCTGTCTGCTTGTTGTGCAGAACATCAGACTATACGACCTGGGAGCTTCCCAGCTGTCAGATATATGAGGACAGGCTGTTATATAGGCTGGTCTTTTCGAATGTTAGCACTTTGCCTTGCATGGGCTCCCCAGGGCTGTTTCTCAGCAGCCAGTAAGTGGGAATAGGAGCAGCTACAGCTCAGCTGTCAGAGAATAACTTGAGAGATCGAACTTGCTTTGTTCCAGCACAGACCTCTCTTTAACTCCTCAGAAAGAGACAGTTGTTTGTGCCAAAGAAGTACTTGACTGGTAATGTGACCATCCTCTAAGCCTTAAATGGAAGATAAGGAGATCTTTAGTATTCTGGTCAATCCCCAAGGAAAATAAGTTGGTATTAGTTCCTGGGAAGAAGAGAAGCTGTCAGGTCATTTTGTTGACTTTTAGGGGTTGCCAGGGGATGGCTAGCTGTGGCTGGGTTGCATTTAATATGGGCATGCAGGGCCAGCTGAGTGGCCTGGGGGATTCAAAAGAGCAGCTCTGCTAAAGCTGGGAAGGAATAGAAATGTGAGTTGGAAGATTTAGGCAGATACCAAAACATGGCAATTTGGTTATTGTAATGTTGGGTAAAGGCCAACCCTGATTAAAGGTTGTCCTTCTTCAGACAAATTTTAAAAGACAGTGGAGAGAAGGAAACAAATACAAGCTTCAGTTTACAAAGTGTATTTGGGAAGGAGTTAAGTGACACACTTGTGTCGTATGGGAATGACGAGCTGCCTTCCAGACCAACAGTGATGAGAGGATGTTAGGCAGCTAGCAAAAACACTTAAAATCAGCAGTCATAGGTAATTTGCACCTAGGAATACTAAAATAATCAGCTGAAGAGGTTGCTGGCCTGCTGTGTTTTGATTTAAATCTTTTCAGAACACTGGATAAATTCCAAAGAACTGGAAGAATGCTAATAAAACACCACTGTTTAAAATAAATGCAGGAGGGGTAGCTTGGGTGAAGCCAGTTCGACTACTGTTGGCGTTGAACAGAATGATGAAAAGCCTGATTTGCAATTCTTTTAACGAAGAGCAAGAAAAAGGGAGTGTCATTTTTTGTCATGTAAATTTGATTTAGTGAAGGGTTAGTATTGCACTACATGCTGGTTAAAAATTACAACTCTGAAATGGGTAACCGATAGCTTAATAGCTGTCAACAAGGAATCATCAAGTAGCAGCAGAAGTGTTGCTTTCTGGAGCCTGTGCACCCAGTCTGTCCATTAGTCATTTTGGAAATACGTGTAGGTTTTCTGCTGGCTAAATGACAGCTGACTCGAAGTCTGAAGGCTGGTGAGGTCCGATTAGCGATTGTCTTCTGTTTGTATTAAGTATGAGCCTTTTTGACCAAAAGGGGTTACAGGGTGTGTGGATGTGTGCTCTGTACACCTGCATGGGGAAAAGATGGGCCTTACCCATAAAATGGGTTAATCTCCAGGAAACCAGCAGTGCTTAGAAGGTTGCTAGTTCTTCGGCTCATGTATCAGGTAAAAGGATGGTGTTCCCTCCGCGTTGCCCTGGTTCGTGTCTGTGCATTTGGAGACATCTTAAAAAGTCAGTGATAGGGTGGGGGTAGGGAGAGAGAGCCACATTAATCTGGTGGTTTATCAAAAACATTTGAGAAGTGTCCTTGACTGTAGTGCACAAGTGTTTGTACCCTTTAAATGTACCAGGTACAGAATGCTTTGTGGAAGTGAGTTGTGGCAGGAACCGACAACTGGAAATAAGCTATAGCATTGTATGGGCTTTAAGTGAAGATGTTAAAGAAAGGAGGGACAGCTCTACCTGCTGTCTTCTGGAAAAGGTTCTGTCCTTTCCCTTTTCTTAGAAAAGATGATTTGAGATTTTTTTTTT
>NW_009943167.1:70578-74266 GCF_000696875.1 Nestor notabilis | reverse complement strand
CTGGCCAATTCCAAGCCATTCCCCCTTGTCCTGTCCCTACCTGCCCTTGTCAAAAGCCCCTCTCCAGCTTTCTTGTTGGCCCCTTTAGGCGCTGAAAGCTGCTCTAAGATCTCCCCAGAGCCTTCCATTCTCCAGGCTGAACAAGCCCAGCTCTCTCAGCCTGTCTCCATAGCAGAGGTGCTCCAGCCCTTGGAGCATCTTCATGGCCTCCTCTGGACTTGCCTCAACAGCTCCATGTCCTTATGTTGGGGGCTCCACAGCTGGACCCAGAACTGCAGGGGGTGAGTAATGTGAGGCTTTCTCCATGTCCTGGGTAACCAGGTCTCTCATTTCCTTTCGGAGAGGGCCCACGTTTTCCCATGTCTTCCTTTATCACCAATGTACCTACAGAAGTCTTTCCTGTTGCCCTTGATGTACCAGATTTAATTCTGTCAGGGCTTTAGTTTTCGTAATCTGATCCCTGGCTGCTTGGACAATTTCTCTGTATTCCTCCCTGGCTATCTGTCCTTGCTTCCACCCTCTGTAGGCTTCCTTTTCATGCTGGAGTTTGTCCAGGAGCTCCTTGCAGGCCTCCTGGCATTCTTGCCTGACTTCTTCGTTGGGATGCATCCCTCCTGAGCTTGGAGGACTTCCCAGATCGGAGGCTCTGAAAGTCAGATGAGGTGACTTAAACATATCTTTTGGCCTTAGATCTTTGAATGTGATGCGAAGTGAGCTGCATCCCTTGTTATTACAGTGGAAGGCACCAAATAGCTGGGTAGGCTCCTACCAGCAAGAGAAGAATCATGACAATGTGCTGATGCCCTCGGAAGGTTTCATATTCCTCAAAATGTCACATTCCCCAGAGCAGATACTTCTCCCAGGTAGCCGCGACCTGCTCCACACACAGGGAAGCACATGATGGGTAGGAGACTTTGCTTTACTGCAGGTAAAATATGTCTTATGTTTTGTAATTTCATATGCAAAGTTTGGCTGTACGCCAGGAGAGATGGATGATAGAGGTGGTTTCTGTGCACACATTCCTCTCTGCTGATGATCAAGGCTTACCTCCTGCTCTGTGATATGACCTGCCTGAAGTCTGGGAAGTGGCAGAATATGAGATATGCTGCTTTCCCCAAAATGCTGGAGGAACCTGGTATTTTGCAATGGGAACTCAATAAAATCCAGTTGTTCTTCAGCAGGCAAATAAAACTTCTGCTTGGCAGGACTATGGGTTGTGGGTGGTGACAGGAGGTGGACTCGTCTTCCTGATAATGACCCATAAACCTTCCTTTTCGCTGCCCTCCTGCTATGTGTAAACACTTGGCCATGCTTACAGAGTGTTTTTACTAAGTTGCTACTGTCCATCTCTGAATATTGAGCTGTCGAGTATACTCTTCTCTCTGCCTGGTGCTGGCTAGGAGGAGAGCAAACTAATGCTGTTAATGCTGAGCAAATAATGTGGTTTACATCCCAGGTTTGCAGGACCCAGGTTTGGAACCTTGCAGATATTATGCAGCTCCCCGTATGTGTTTCGGTAGGAGCACAAGGCATTCACTGATCCAATGTAAAGCCTGATGCGGGCCTTGCAGGTGTTGCGAAGAGGCAAGACATTCCCTTCTTTGAACAACATGATGCAAATCTTCTTGGATTTACACCTTGAAGAGGCAGTGAATAAGACTCTTTTCATCTTAGACCTTGTGAAGTGTGGGAGTCCATGGAGCAAAACTCTTCAGGTTGGTAGCTGCAAGCCAAGGGTTGCCAGCTGCAATGTCTGCAAATTAAAATAGGTAGGAGACTGCAAGCCAGTAAGCTTTTTAATGTTGGGAGATTATCTTTGGAGTGTCTCCTTCGAGAGACTGAAGGATGGGAATGACTTTGTTTGCAGGCAGATTTGTAGACTTGTATCCAATCTTCTGACTTACAGCTAATAGTAAACACCTTCCCACAGGGTGCCTTGGAATGAGGCATCACTAGACCCAGAGTTAGAACGGTAGAGGGGTTATTTTCAGCTCCCTTTGTGGCATTAAGGTTTGAAAGGTGAGAAAATTAAGTTGAACTGAAAAGTAGTGAGAGTTGAATTGCTGCTGTGCAGCTGTGGGAAGTGACCACCAGCAAGCAAAGGGAAACACATTAAAACACTTGAAGGATGGATTAGTAGTTAGGGCAAATGCTGTTTGGGGGAGGAGTATGTCCTTTCCTGAGTTAAGAAATAAAAGCTGTGATACAACTGTTGAACAGAAATACTTGAAGATGATGCTGAAGGGACAAATCTTAAGATGAAAATTCAGAGCAAAGTGGAGAACCCCAAGACACCACTGCTGTGTCAAAGTCCTGAGCAATTGGATAAATCCAGTATGGGCAGAGAAGTAGAGGAGAAGGATGTGGCAGCCATAAAACACGGGGCTGTAAGATGTGTGTTTGAGAGGCTGTCTCTGTATCAGTAAATGATCGGGCTAATGCAATCTGCTTTTCTACAGCCCCTTGCTCCTAAGGAGGCACAGCATCCTCGCCACATGTGTATCTTGCATGTGGTTTCCGGTTCTGCACCTACAAGAGTGGCTGGAGAGGGAAATTGCTCCTCATTGGTTCAGCCGTTGCCTGCACGGCTGGTTGTGCACAGGAGGAAGGAGATGTTGGTTGCAAACCCCTGTTGCTTTTCTCTGCAAGGGCAGTTAATCATCCACCTCTGTACTAAGCAGAGTTATCAAGCAAACATGATTTCCCCCTTTTCCCTGCAGTTATCAGCGGCTCTCTGAGTACCACCGTCTCTCAGCTATGTTCAGGCAAGTTGGTCTAAACAAGGAGGCTTCATATCTTAGCCTGGTTGATTTATAGTATTGATTTATAGTGTTAATTTTTAGTGGTATCAGCTGCTCTGGCTGCCTTTGCACTGAAGTGGGTGAGTGCACACACAGTCTTTCTGCAATTTATACTCTGTCTGCACATGAGGATGGTAGCATTATTTCACCTTGCCCCAGCTCTTTGTTGATACCCCAGGGATTTCTGATAGGCATTCCCTTAAGAATTCAGCTGTATTTGTTTGGCCTAAGGTGTTAGCTTTAATTATAATTTCAGAGTATGCTTTGAGTGTATACACCTGGAGAGTGCAGGGAATGGAGATAAAGCTTGCAATGGTAAAACTTTTCTATTGCTAGCCAAAGCTACGGGCATTACCAGATGATGTGGTGCATCTCTGGTGCTCATGGAGGAGGAATGCTCTCTGAAGGGGAAATACAGACCAAGCTGCTATGACCATTAAGTGAGTAGTTTTTATGTCCTACTGTCATTGTGCACAGTCTCTAAGGGTGCAGGCACTTTTAGTTGCCTCTCTCTGCTGGAAGTTCAGCTTTCTTACACAGCGAGAAACCTCAGCGTTTTGGGTGAGGAAACAGAAAGTACAGGAGGGGTCTTCCCCAAAGCCTATCTGGCTGTGTGCTGCTGGCTGTGCTCCCCAAGGGCTGCCTGCGCCAGCGTAAAACCATCGAAGTGTTTTGAATGAGCTGCAATTTGTATGTATATTTAGAAACCCGTGACTGCTCCCTCTCACAGTATCACCAGTAAGCCACCGTCATCTTAAAACTTTGGCTCGCTTGAGTTCAAGTGCTTGAAGGCAGCACAGGAAACCCTCATGGTAAGCTGTGGGCAGGGAGCGTGTGCAGCGGGAAGGCAGCACAGAATGGCTGGAAATGCAAGCAAAAAGCTTGGC
>NW_009943167.1:58772-70547 GCF_000696875.1 Nestor notabilis | reverse complement strand
GAGCGGCAGCACTGCTTCTGCTGCATCCATTAAAAATTGCTTTAGAACCCCATTTTTTGTAGAGTTGATGCATGCAACTCAGCAGAGCTGTGTGCGTTCCCAGCGCTGCTGGCGGTTTATGGTCTTTTCATGTGTTACCTCTGCCCAATGGCTGCAGGGTTTCGTCACTCCACTTATGAAACTGAAATCTTGTTTACAGACCTTCTTGCAAACAGGGAACCAGCATTAATTTCTCTTGCTGGGGGTGGGGTTGAGATGCCTGACTTCAGACATCAAATTCAGAACTCATGTGATGTTGCACTTGCACACTGATCTCCTTGGTGGGTCCTGATAAGTGGCAAATGATGGCAGGGTGTGTAATTTAAAGGGCCTTTGTGTTGGTGATGAGCAGGCTGGAAATGGTTACATTCAGTTGTGCCATCTCTTTGCATTGTGCACATAGAATCCTAGAACGGGTTTGGGATGGAAGGGACCTTAAAGCTCATCCAGTTCCAACACCCTGCCGTGGGTAGGGACACCTTCCGCTAGAGCAGGTGGTCTCATCTGGGCTTGCTCCAATGTTTCCACATCCTTCTTAGGTTGGGGGCCACAGAGCTGGGCGCAGTACCTGCAGTCCTCATTATCCTGTGTTCTCTTCTGCTGAAGTATATGTAGGATAGACCATATCTTGTTCTTTCCAGCTCTGGACATCCCCAGGGAGACTCTCCCACCTGTTATCATGTTGCCACAGGGTAGTGCACCTGTTCCACACCATCTGAGATGCTACAAGGAGAGCTGTAGAAGAGAAAACGTCCATGGTTGAAGGTGCTACAGGGCTTATTGCATGAAGTTGCATTTGCTGGTGGTGTGCTTGATTTTTCCTATGAGTATGGTCAAGACTTCAGAAAATATTTGGTTGGCAAAGCGGAATAAATTGGAATTGAGGATTTTAGGCAAGCTCTGGAGGAGTGGTAGGATTTCAGTATCAAATTATTTCAGCATAAAGGGAAAAGAAAGATTTTCAGGCTTGTGGTGGGAAGAACAGCCATGGCTTGATGTGAATATTTTTGCTAAATACGTCTTTAGGATTTCTGAAACCTGCTTATCATCCTCCTGGATAAAATTCTAGCAAGAATGAAGGGAATGCAGGCTGTACGTGCGTGCATTAGAAGTAGGAAGATATGAAAGGAATGAGAGGGGACTTGTGAGTGCAACAAGGTACTTCCCACAACTTTGAATACGGTGTAGACTGAAGGGTGTCTAAATATTACCCAGCACTAAGCTTACATCAGAAAGTTACAGCAGGCTGTGTTTGCTCTTCCCCAGCCAAGCTCATGGTGTTTATTGAACAAAAATATCTGTGCAAGTATCACAAGGTTATTATGGAGTTAAAACTAAAGCTAAAATTGCAAAGAGGGAGTTAAAACTGTACTGAATATTTGGTTTAGGAATGATGATTATCTTTTATTTTCTTTCTGAAAAGACAGGACCATTTTTATTGCCCTTTGATCAGGAGCTGAACCTGAACAACTCCAGTGACTGATGAGCCTGAACCAGAACTATTTTATTTCCTGGATCGCCTCCCTGTTTGCATGTAATCTAATTTTTAACCCAGGTCGCAGAATAGGCTTTCAAAGTTCGTGTAGTCAAGATACACATGGTAAGCAAGCTAGAGAAACCATTCTGGTCCTTTCAGAGCTTAGGAGTAAGTTTAGCTGGTAAATAAATCTGGTATCCTGAAGTTGGCTATTAGTTGTCTAAACTCCCCACTGAAGCTGGTAACAGCAGGTAACTAATCAAAGTAATTTCAGATCTGAAAGTGATATTGGTTGTGTTCTAGTTAAAACCAATTTTTCAAAGCAAGATGTGAATGTATTTCAGGGTTGGCAAAAGACTTTGAACAGACTGACCTAGAGGGCTTCATCTCTTTGAACTGGGTGCAAAGCACCAGTAACCTTTGCAGTATGGTGGAAAGATGTTTCTTGAAAATAGTTTCTCTGGTCTCTGAGCTGTTCCTGTTGAAAGGTAGACGAATGTTGGCACAACAGCCCCTGTGCATTTGTGACAACATGAATCATAGATACTACAAATGCTGTGTATTTATTACCTGTAAAATTGAGTATTACTTCTGGAACTGATCATGTTCAAGGAAATAAACGTAATCTGCTGTCTGCTAGAGCTGCCGCATTTTGGTTTTTATTTGCAGGTTGCCCCGTGAAGCTGTGGCTGCCCCGTCCATGGCAGTGTTCAAGGCCAGGTTGGATGGGGCTTGGATCAACCTGCTCTAGTGGAAGGTGTCCCTGCCTGTGGCAGGTGGTTTGGATGAGTTTTAAGGTCCCTTCCAACCCAAACCATTCTGTGATGCTATGATTCTATGAGAGGGGCAAATCAGAAAAGCAACACTTTCCAAGGAAGTTGTTCATTCATTGCATTTGCTATAACAATATGCACTTCAAAATAAGGGCAGATGTGTTTGCTGTGGAGTATACTTTGTTCAGCATCTGGATGAAATTACTTAATTGGTGTGAAAACTGAACAACTCCCTTTCCAGCGCATTATTGTTAATTTTTGATATCTGCACCTGTTTGGGTAATGGATATAATTGGTAAGTTGACTAATAAGGTGTTAGTACCAGTGTCTGGGTGATGCAAAATGAGCCTCTTTACAATACTGTAGCGCTGTGTTAAAGAGAAATTTGATTTGTCTTACCGCACAGTGTCTCTGGAGCTGAAATTAAACCCTTTGTTGTGCTGATCGCTGTTTGATTCTTGCTGTCTTGTTTTGCAACCTGCTAAAACTTACAAAATGATTACTTAGGAGAAAGAAGAGGGACCCGTGCGAAGTCTCCTACATGTGCTGTTGCAGGTGATGTGCTGCATTGCCAGGCAGCTGAATGTGGGCCTGCTCACTTCCTCAGCTTGTATTACCACTTCTGTCTTCCCTTTAACCAATGCAATAATATCCATCCTTTCTTCTGGATCCAGAAATGTGTGGTTTAACTTCAGGTGCCTGCTGCAGTGACACAGTAAGGTGTTCTTGGCTGCTGGCTGTCCTCCATTTTGCTCAGTGCCCTGATCTCCTTTTCCTCTGCTGCTAATGTGAGGTGATAATTCAGACATGGGATGAGGTTTCTGAGCCTTGTTATTGATTGCCACTTGCTGTTTGCTCTCTGAATTGTTGCAGTTACCGGTAATAAGAGGGATATCAGAGCTGAGCGGTGTGATTGCCTCTGAGAGGAAAATTAAATTTGCCATGCTGCCGGTTCTTATATTTGTTTATCTTGCTCTCTGTACAGGCAGAATACTAAAGGGAGAAAAAGGAAAACAGGCTTAATTTTACATATGTCATAATTGAAAAGTAATTTCAAAAGTAATTTCAAAGCCCGCCTTGCTGTTTGCCCTGTGCCCTCCAGGAGGGTTTCTAGGCTGCTGTTTGCTTTCCCTCATTTCCAGAGAGGCCAAGGCCTAACAGATCAACTTCCCCTTTCAGAATAAGGACAGTGGCGAATGTGAGAACAAGCGTCCCAGAGAAGATGACGAAGAGGAGACCGTCAAGCACAAGTAATTATTTATTTATTCCTACTTGTCTCTCTTGTATGTATAGTTCAGGCACTACTCTCTTGTTGGCTAATTAGGGTCTTTCCTTGGCTTCTAACACATGATTTATTTTTGTTTTTAAGTGTCAATTTGATCTCGTGGTTGTGGAAATGATCTGAGATATGGGAGCATAAAGAGGAAAAGCCTGGGGCTGTCCTGCAGTGTTCTTGGGGGTAGTGAGGAAAGGTGTTGCTGTCAGAGGTGTCTGGAGCATTTAGGCTATCTTGAATTTGCCAGCCGTTGCTGTACCTCTGTCCCCTGCACGTGTGTTGTTTTAAGTGTGGAGGTTATTATTTTCCATGAACAGAGGTGCACAGGGTACACGTGGCTGTTTAACTGTGGCCCACCACTGTTCTGTCTTGTCACCGGAAAATGTAAGCACAAAACTAACCAAGGCACAGTGTCGCTCCTGGCAGGACCAGCTGACTGTGCAGTTGGTTTCCTGCCGGTAAAAACGCTGTCAGGTCTCCTTTGGAGATGGTGGGGGGTAAAGCTTGGTTCAAAGATGTGGGACATGACCTTTTCTCATCGTTTTACTGCTAGAAACCTCTTCTGTGGGAGGTGTGCAGCAGAGATGCTGCTGTGGATGAGCACATGTGCTGTGCTGAGAAAGTAGAGCAAAATTCTTGCTGCTTCTGGGGAATAACCGCGTAAAAAGGATTGTGGACAGCAGGTTGAGGGAGGGGATTTTCTCCCTCTACTCTGCCCTCGCTTGTGAGCCCCCCCTCCACAGGCCCGTGTCTAGCCTTGGGGCCAGCAGCATATGTGGATGTGGAGATGTTGCAGTGAGTCCAGAGGAGGCCACAAAGATGCTCTAAGGGCTGGAGCACCTCTGTTCTGGAGACAGGCTGAGAGAGCTGGGCTTATTCAGCCTGGAGAAGAGAAGGCTTCAGGGACACCTTAGAGCAGCTTTCAGTGCCTAAAGGGGCCAACAAGAAAGCTGGAGAGGGGCCTTTGACAAGGGCAGGTAGGGACAGGACAAGGGGGAATGGCTTTAAACTGACAGAGGGGAGATATAGATGAGATGTGAGGAAGAAGTTCTTCCCTGTGAGGGTGGTGAGGCCCTGGCACAGGTTGCCCATAGAAGCTGTGGCTGTCCCATCCCTGGCAGTGTTCAAGGCCAGGTTGGACAGGGCTTGGAGCAACCTGGTCTAGTGGAAGGGGTCCCTGCCCATGGCAGGGGGGTGGAACTGGATGGGCTTTAAGGTCCCTTCCCACTCTGATCCTTCTAGAATTGTATGGTATCTCCTGGCAGAAAATACATCCTTTCTTTGGAACAGTCCACCTGGATTTGGTGCTGGGAGTGCTTCTTGAGAACCATCACTTAGACTGAACTTGGTTTGTAGGCACGGTGTTGGGTTTTGTGCCAGAAGAGGCATGAGGTCTGGGCTGAAGCTGAAACAGGAGCTAGAGATCATGGAAATAATGATGAATAATGAATAAACAGCTCTTGCTTTTCAGTCCCGCCACTTGATACACTGTGTGGTGAGGTGATGCAGCATGCAGCAGCCGACTGGCAAGATGCATCAGGCCTGGGCTGTCTTCAGCACTCGAACTGTCATTGTTGGGCTAACACCAGTACACTGCTGCTCTGAAACTGAAATTATGAATTGATCCTCTAAATCTCTGAAAATAATCTGGTTTTCTACTCTGACTGACTTCCGAGCTGGGGATTGATACTTTTTATCCACTGCTGGAGCATATCAGAAGTGATACGGTTTCTTACCATGTCTTCAGCATCACTGCTGTCAAGTTGGTAAATCACTTTTTCCACAAGCGTTTGTTCGTGAGCTTTCATCTCATGGCAGGTTCAGCAAAAAGCCTACCCCTGCCTGAGGGTGATGCCCTTGAAACTTCACCAAGGTGGTGTGTAAAATGCAGAGGTGTTGAATAGGAGCTCCCATCTCCAGCCAGCTCTGTACTGATGCATGAAACTCCCCACAAATGTGGGCCAGGGCTTCTCCTGGAATACATGGGAGTGGTGCCTTTGGGAGGCAGCTTTTGGGGCAGAAACTGCTTTCCAGATTGATTTTCCTGCAGGAGTCTGTAGCTTGTTGTCCATCTATCCAACTACATCGTGTTCTGTTGAGATCCAAGCCTAACTTTGCAAGGCAAATTAGAGTAAGATCTGTTCTGCAGGAAATGTTTGAATCACAAATTTGGATGAGATGATTCTTAGCTTTTACTTCACTTTTTGAATGTCCTTTTTCTGTTGCCAGAATGGGATCTGTGTTAAGATCTAGAAATATTTTTATTTCCCAATAGTGTATCTGAACTTTCTGAGCCCTTTGAAAAAGGGAACTGCTTTTCACTAATGCCCTGCTGGCTGGTAGCAGAAGGTGAGCAGGGATAATCTGCTGGCATTTACCCTGAATTTGGGAAACAAGGGGTCCTGGTAGTTGAAATCTGCCTTCCCTGCAAACCACTTGCACCTAAACAAGTGCCTTAATAGCTGTGCTGCTTTCTCAAGCTGAAAACGACCACAAGCACCACATGGGGAGGGGAAGTCTAGTGGTTCAATAAATAATCCTGTGGCCTGTGTGCAGGGTTTAGGTGCACTGCCTGCCCTGAAAGGCAAACAGCAGCCTCGGGCTTTTGCTGCAGGCTGGCTCCTCGTGCGTCCCTGCAGCTGCACCTTCTGCACCAGGCCGAGACCATCCTTTATTCCCTATACAAAGGACAGAACTGCTGGGCACTGCCTTAACTAATACTTTCTTGCTGCCTATGGGGCGACATGCTTGTTGGCAGCTTCCTGTTTTGTTTTCTGCTTGACTCAAATATCCCCATCCCCCTCACCCCCTTTTTCTTCTTTTCTTTTTTTTTTTTCTTCCTTGTTTTTATCTTTCTCGCTGCAAGCCACTACCACAGGAACAAGTGCTGACGAAGCCCATTGCGAAAACCTTGCAGTAGTTTCATCTTAGGCTATCTCTGATCTGAGCTCTCAGGGGAGTTTGTATCTTTGTAATAGCGAAAAGCTGGAGTTATTTATGTTTTTGTAACCAGTTATGCTGTAGCCCACTGACCAGGAAACACCTTCTGCCGTGGCGCAGCCTGCGATCTGCCTTTGTAAGGAACAGGGTGTGGGTGGACTTCGGCCCTTCCGCCCCATTCCCGCAGGGAAAAGCAGTCTGTTTGGGACTCTGGGATCTGCAAGGCGAGGTCTGCGCAAAACTACGGCTGGCTAGAGACTGGCATTGCTGCCCCACAGGGAGCGGAGACATGTTGGGCTGTAGTTCTGCAAGCAGAGCTTGTCAGGGATGTTAAAAGTGTAAATAAAAGTCCAAGGTAGGGCTTGGGAGGGGGGAATAATCTTCACCTCTTCAATTTAACTAGAAATTAAGCTTCAGTGAGCTGCTGCTAATCAGCTGCTGGTGTTTCGACACTTAGTCATCCTGTAAAGTTACAGCTCTGTGCTGTGCTGCTTGCAGAGATGGATTTCTGGGAGGAGCTGGGGGAGGCAAGGTTGGGAAAGGAGATCTCTCCCCTCTCATGGAAAGAATGTCACGGGGCAGGTTAAACCCACTTTTTTTTTTTTATCTGCACAAAAAAATACAATGATGAATCTGCTCAGTGTTTGCTTTAGCTTGGCAGGATGGCCAAGGCAGTGGCAAGGATAACTGCTGTGTGGACGTGCTTCCTTACATCCTGGAGTGTGGAGAGCTTAATGAAGAGTTTAACAATAATAAATAGAATTAAATCAAGTATGGGAGACAGCAGTGTTTGCAGGTAGGCTGGGTTTCATACATGTGGCAGATCTGATCAACATCTGTGTGGACAGCTAAACCTGTTACCAGTAGTGATGTGTCCTGATGGACACTGCAGTGTGTCAGGCTCCATTCCCACTCTGCATCTACAGGGGCCACCAGGACTATGTTTCCTCTGCTGGGGAAGTAACACAGCAGGAGGAGACACACAGCAGGAGGAGGTGGGCCTGGGCAAGGCTGTGTAGTGTTGCAACTTTTTCTCAGTGCTGGAGAAGGGAGGACAGGAGTTTTGTTGGCTGAATTCAGCTGGCTGGAGAGATACAGGAGCTGGCAGGATCTTGGCTTCATCCTGAAGATGCTTATCTGCATTTTGATGCAGTGCAGAGCTGTGAGGATGCTGTGGACTTTCCCTCTCATTACAGCTGTGCCTGTCTCTCTCTGGAGGAGATACCTGGGACATGACTTGCTTTTACAGGGAAGGCCTCATGGAGCTTCAGCTGGTCCAAAGCCTGGCTGCACCCTCCTGACAGAGGCTATCGCTGTGTTCAATGGCTGCCCAGTGATTCTGGCTTTGCCTTGGACAGGCTGGGTGTCCCTCTGCCTGTTCCCCAGCAGCAGGGTGCAAGGGTGAGCACCCAAAGGTGAAAACTTTGTCCCTCCTACCCAAGAATTGGCTATGAGCTTCCAGCATCTTCCCAGCAGTCCACTCATCTTCAGTAGTCTTTTCTGGGAACCCATCCCCCAGCATTTTGGGGTTGATATTTTGGGGCTTAGACCTGCATCTGACCTGCCTGTGGGAGAGCTCCTGGCATGCTGGCAAAGCTGCACGTAACCCTGAACTTAACTGGAGCATCTTTTTGCTGACAGACTTTGTGTTGCCTCTGTGCTGGGACAGACGATCTGAATGCGGTTATTGAAGTGCAGGGCTGCAACAGAGTTGTGCTTGGTCTTGTTTTGAGGCCGGCTAGGGAGATGATGAGGTCCTCTGGTCAATGAGGTACTAAGGCACCTTCAGGGCTTCTTTTTGGCTAGAGCCTCAAGTGGCAGATATTTCTGACCCACCACCAGCTGAAGAAGCTGGAGAAACCCTGTAAGAGCATGGGCAAAGTATGCTCTTGTACCAGCATGTGAAAGAGCATAGCTGGGTGCTGCAGGCAGTTTGCATGTAGAATCATAGAATTGTTTAGGTTGGAAAAGATCTTTAAGATCATTGAGTCCAGCTATTAACCGAGCACTGCCAAGTCCACCACTAAACCATGTCCTCAAGCGCTACATCTACACATCTTTTAAATCCCTCCAGGGATGGTGACTCCACCACTCCCTGGGCAGCCTGTTCCAGCACTTGACAACCCTTTTGGTGAAGCAATTTTTCCTTATATCCAATCTAAACCTCCCCTTGGTGCAACTTGAGGCCATTTCCTCTTGTCCTACAGCCTGCGTCCCGCGCTGCAGATCAAGTGTGGGTTTTGTCCTGATTGTATTTACCGGTTGTAAAGCAGATACAAGTTGCTTGTGTCTGCTCTGAATGTGCTCAGCTGCCTGGAAAAGCAGCATAGGAGGCCAGACAGCCTTGTGGCACCTGTCTGCACCTGAAGAGCTTCCCTTGCAGCTTCACTCAGGGGTATGTCTCTTCCCATCTGTGCTTCCCTAAGAAGCATGTCCTGAGAAACCAGCTGCCTCAACAAGTTTTTTGGGCTCATGCTGTTGATAGAGGCTTTTTTTTTTTTTTTTTTTTTTTGGCATTCCTCGAGTGCCTTTTGGCAGCTTGGGGAGGAGGATGTGCTCTGACACGCTCAGCTATTTGAGCAGGAACAGCCCTCTCCCAGTGAAAAGAGATTGCTCCTCAGAGGGTGCGTCCTGATGGGTCTCTGCCTCTGCTTGTTGCTTGCTCCTTTTCTGCCTTGGGTGAGGAATCTAGGAGGGAAAGCAATAACTTTGTCCTCTTTGTCAAACAACAGCTCTGGACCTTGGCGTAGGAGAGGTCTCCATTCTACTGCAAGAGTGGGCGCGAGGAGAGCCTTGACTAACGTGTTAACATGGTGTGTGTTTGGGATGTGAAAGTCATTCCTTCGTTTCCAAGTTGGAGCAGATGCAGATTGTCTCAGTGTATATCTTGGTTGCCGGAAAAGTCAGTGTACACAGCAAGGCACCCTGGAGATGGACAGAACCTGCTTTCAAGCCAGCCCGGCTGTAGGGAAGCCTCCAGGGAGGTTATGGCAGGAGGTGGTGCACCCAGATGTCAAAGCTGCCTGCAAGGGGACCAGCTGGATAGAAAGCAAAGCGCAAGAAGAAAAAAAAGGGAGACTGTGAAATACATTAAGGGGGCTGACAAGAAAGCTGGAGAGGGGCTTTTTGAGAAGGGCAGGCAGGGACAGGACAAGGGGGAATGGCTTTAAACTGTCAGAGGGGAGATTTAGATGAGATGTGAGGAAGAAGTTCTTCCCTGTGAGGGTGGTGAGGCCCCAGCACAGGTTGCCCAGAGAAGCTGTGGCTGCTCCATCCCTGGCAGTGTTCAAGGCCAGGTTGGACAGGGCTTGGAGCAACCTGCTCTAGTGGAAGGTGTCCCTGCCCATGGCAGGGGGTTGGAACTGGATGAGCTTTAGGATCCCTTCCAACCCACACCATTCTGGGATTCTATGAAATAGTCTGCGCTAGGAGTGATGGGTCTTGTATAGCAGGTCTCGCAGTGTCCCTGAAGGGTGATGGTGCTGCAGAGTTCCCTCAGCACCCATTAGTGATCATGCAGCACCCAGTATGTATGAGGTGACTTTGCAGAGAAGTGCAGCAGGTCAGGGAGGGTGTTACTGGGGAGGGCAAAGAGGATATACATATTCAAGCCTGAAATCTCTGTCCAAATGCTCTTAATCTGGTTCTTTACATGGGGTTTGAAGATGGTAGGAAAGAGTTTATGCTTGCCAGTCAGTTAAACTCACTATAGAGTAAATTTTTGCTGGGGAAAAAAAATATAGGAGACCTGTAGAAAAAGGTTGAAAATTACTTCTGCTATGTGGTTTGCAATTGGAAGCAGAAAAGGGAAGAGACACTTTGAGAAGTGTGCTACCGCTGAAGAGCATCTGAATGCTGCCCTAAGGGACATCTTTGCTGCATGGTCTCCAGGTATCCCAGCATCCCTGCTCCTTTTAGGTTCTTCGGTAGCTTGGCAGACCCCAGTGTGGGCTCCCTCCAGCTTGATCCCCAAACCTCCTGGACTGCTGCAGAAGTCTCCTGCTTTGCTGGTCTTGGTTGTCTGGCTGTCTTGTCCCTGCTCCTTCAAACCTTCTTGCCCTCACAGAGCACATGATGGAGCAGAGGAGGGTCCACCAAATCACTGCACCTTCAAGGATTTGAGAACTTTGTCATACCATCCTTTACATGTTTGAGTGTGACTTACCAGGACTACCCAGGAATAAACGAATTTTGGAGATGTAGAGAAATAAAATTATATTCTTGTGCTGGTTCCTCTTAAAAGGACAATTTGGAAATGGTTGCCCAGGACATTTCGGTCCAAGCAAGTTGGAATAGCTGTCACAAAAATGGAGGGCTCTGAAAATGGGGGCTCTGGAACAGCTTGGGAAGGTCCAAGGGCAGCAGATTCTCAAACCAGATGGTATTTCTCCAGGGTTTTGGAGAAGAAACTGCCTGAAGTTGCTGAGATAGGGTTGAGAACACCCAGTTTAGTCTTCCCTAAACTGCTTCCAAAGAATGGAAAGGCACTTAAAAAATAGTCATCTACGATCCTGGGTGTTAGAAACCACTTAATTTTGATGGTGCAGCAGGGGAAGCATCTTTTTCCCCTAGCTTCATCAGGTGCCTAGAGCTGACACTGAGGAGCACAAGAGACATTTAAGCAGAGTGAAGGGCTTGAGGAAGATTGGAAGGTGAAGAGCCATGGAGGACACCCACCTCTGATCTTGGGCTGAGTAAGCAGGGTCTGCAGATGCTGCTGGACTCTTGCCTTCTGCTAGTACCTGTCCTGCTGAGGTCTATTTGTGTCTTTCACCTTCAGAAGCTCTAAGAAAACTGTACTGCGATGTCCTAGCCAGGTTTCCTTGACCTCTAGCCTGGTACTCAGAGAGGTAAAACCGGGAAGGTGCACTTAAAGCAGTCTAGTCAGTGCAGCTCCTAGTGACTGTTTTCTGATAGTAACTATGGGAGTGAGGATGCTGCGACACCTAAAAAATTGCTGTTACAGGGTTTCCTGGCAAACTCATTCCCTGTGCTTCTGATGCAAGGACAACAGCATGTGGGCTCTTCACCAGGCAGCTTAGAAAGATACATTCATCAATTGAGGAAACTATTTGCTCCATAAAGCCCTTGGGCTGGAGGAGTAAAGCAAAAAACAACCTGGCAGGAAGCTTTTGAGTGTCCTGTGTTTTGCATCGAAATAGCTCTTCACGTTCTGTGCATACCCTGCATGCTGTGCTGTTTCCAACCTGCCTGCTTCCAAGAAAATTTAAAGTCTCCTCTTCTTCCCCAGCGAGGAGCTCCAGGCCTCA
>NW_009943167.1:42768-58741 GCF_000696875.1 Nestor notabilis | reverse complement strand
GTAAATTGGATTTGATGCATTCCTGATCCAAAACAGGGAACATGTCACCTTTGAAAGGCCTTTAGGAGATGCTGGAAGGCGTTGTCCATAGCTTCCCTTTGTAATTGCTGCAGCTGCCAAAATCCTCATGCAGTCCTAGGAGCTTCTAGCACAGACCTACCCTCACTGCCAGTTGTAAGGGTGTAACCATCTTCATCGCTAGCTGTCCTGCTTTGTTTGGGCTGCAATGGGCTGGGAAACATTCCACAAGGTGCTCAAGGAATAGGAGATATCTGGGTTGAGCACATCCTCTATCACTTGCAAGGAGATGGTGGTAAAATCTGCTGGTTGACCATGAGCTAGAGTTCACCCTAAAGCCAAATGGGTCAAACCCAGCTCTTCTCTGAGTGCTCAGCCCTTCCAGATGAGTGTGTTAGTGCCAGTGCTTTGCAAATGATGTGCCCTCCATCCCCAGGAGCTGTTCTCCCTAACCTGGCTCCTGTGTTCCCATTCTGCTGCAGAGCCTGATGTTAATTCTGGTGTTATTTTTGTTTTCATGGGAACTCGGATAATTCATCACTTGTGAAGTGCAGCGGCTGTCTTCCTGGAATGCAGTGCTAGAGGAACCACTGGTACCTGAACTTTATTTAACCCACCTCTGCAGAAGATCAACAACTTCTAAATAAATATAGATAGATAGGTAGATAGTTAACCCTTGCCTGCCTTCAAGTTACTTGGAATAGCACCGCCCTGCTCCTCATCTCTCTGTCTTTGCAGCCTCCTGTGCACAGAAGAAGGGGGAGACAATGTGAATGTGACATTGCTGTTAAGTCCCTGAGCCCTCCAAGGAGGGGGCTGTGGGGATCGCTGGGCACCAAGAATTATCAGAGGCAGGTGCAAGAGCTGCTATCGCGTCACCCAGTTAATTAAAGGGATCAGTTTTTGTTTGTTTTCTCCCAGTGCTCACAGTTTAAACCCAGCGCATGGGTTTAGTAAGGAGCTGAAAGCACTGATGCCAGGCATGGGGGATTGTGTGCAGCTTCACAGCCCTTCTCCTCTTCACCACCATGCATCGGCTGCTTCCCCTTCTGCTGGGCCCACGCCACTGCTCATCCCCATCTGTGGTACAACCTTCCAAGCTGTGCATTGTGGTTTTATTTTCTTTAATCTTGTGGATAAACCTCCAGCGAGCATGAGCAGTGCTGGACTGTAAGGCTTTAGTTTGCAAGCCAAGGTGGGGCTTTCTGGGTGGGAAGAGTGTCAGGGAGCAGGTTTAAACTCTCAATTCCTCTTCCTTGTGTGATCTCCAAGTGGTGCCAAAGACCTGCAATAATGCAATGAAGGGCTGACGCCCTTCTTGTAGTAGGAACCAGACCCTCCAGCATGTGTGCCCTTTGAAATGTGGGATCTGGGAGCTTCTGTTGCAAACAGAGGATCTGGGCTCTCTGCTGGTTTGGCTGTGTTGGAGCAGCCACAGTTCCCACTGCATGTGCAGAATCATAGAATCACAGAATGGTTTGGGTTGAGAAGGGACCTTAAGGATCTTCTAGTTCCAACCCTCTGCCATGGGCAGGAACACCCAATGATTTTAAAATATTGCTTGTCAAGATGTAATGGCAACACTTTGCTGGACCAAAAGAAACAGCTTGTTTAGCTCATAATTCGCTTGTTTTAGGTTATCTGACCTTAGGGATTCTGTGTTTGGTTCCCTTTCAGCTGCAAATAAATCCTTGTAAATGTAGTAAGTTAAGGAGACCAGAAAGTCTGGGAGATGTTGAAAGTTTGTGTTCTGCAGAGTCTGCCACTTTCACAGATAAATCCTCTCCAGCGCCTGTGAGCCAGCCTGTGATCAGACGTGAGACATCACAGCCTGATGTTCTATTGCCTCCTGAACGAAGTAACTGCTCCTCTTTCTCTCCCAGCTTCCAAGGTTAGGAATAGAATCCTGCTAACTGGAGATTGTAAAATCACAGAATAATGGTGATTTCTGTGTGCCTGGAGAGGGCATCTCCATCTGCAAAAAAATAATTGCTTGATCCTCCAAGATCAGCCTTCCTGAAAAGAACTGCCTTTCTGGCTAGGAATTGATGGTGATCAGTACAGGTTAACTCAATAAATGTATCCTCCCAGGGCATGTGTGTGTAAAAATACACATGAAACTGTGTACAGCAGCTTGTTTTCATGGGATAATGATGCTCTTGGCTTGGGGGAGGTATTGCAGCTACATGCTGATCTCCTGTGTTTCTTTTGAGCATCCTTTCTCTGAGTGCTGGGGAAAGGTGTTCCTGTTTCATGGTGTTGCATTGATGTAAAAGCTAGGGGGACCTGGGCTTGGCGACACGAGAAATATCTGCAAGTCTTCTTATCTGCCTGGGCTCTTTTCTAGTCTTCTGGTTGCATTTATCTTGCTGAGCTCCAAACATGTCTTCCCACCACCTCTGTGGCACCAGCTGTGGTGTGGCTCGGACTCTTGCAAATAGATTCAGCAGCTGGAGAGGAGATGTGATGGCATGGGAAGGGTAGGACCTTCCTGTTGTGCTCCAGGAACCTCCAAGTTTGTTTGGGTTTTGTGCTTGGCAAGTATGCGTGGCCATCTGACTGCTGACCTTCCTCTTCTCACCTCTCTTGGACTGTAGCTTCTTCACCTTTTGTCGCTTGTTGCTTTGACTGTAAGCCTTTGGGTTGGGTTCTCTCTCACTTGCTTCTCCATCAGTAAACTCTAGCAGGGAGATGTCCCCAGATATCATCTATCTGCTGGGAGGAAAAATGGTAATACTGAACTGTTGATTTTCCTGCCTGATCAAAGTGCCTTCTGCTGTGTTTGCATCGGGGCTCTCTGCATCCTCCTCTGCAGTGACACAACTACCCTCATCGCTGCTGAAGGCTCTGCTGACAGCTGGGGCAGGAGCATTGCTGGGCAGCAAGTGCCTCAGTTTCTCTTTAAACTGATTAAACTCATCGACAGTGTTAAGTGAATTTAATCTACTTAATTTGTCTTGTGGGTTAGTGTACTGTTATGTAAATCCAGCAGCCTGTGGAGTGGGTTATAGGAATGTGTAAGCAGCTGAAGGTGGGATGGGATCCTGTGAACTGGATTCTTGGGGCTCTAGTTTTGGAAATGCCTCAGCTTGAAGCTTGCAGGTTTTGACCTTGGGGAGGAATCGGCTTGGGAGCTAGTGTGACTGAGGTTGTCTAATGGTTGTCCATTTGAGGCCCAAAGTATTTGGGAGAAGTGTAAAAAGAACTTGAATAGGGGGAGAAGTAACATCTGAGTATCAGGGAGGTGTGTGCTCTGTCTAGAGGGCTGACTGCTGACTTCGAGCGCTTCTGGAGGGACTTTGAGCTCTTCCGGAGTGAACATAGAATCGTAAAATCCTAGAGTGGACCCTCAAACCTCATCCAGTTCCAACTCTCTGCCATGGGCAGAGACACCTTCCACTACAGCAGGTTGCTCCAAGCCCTGTCCAACCTGGCCTTGAACACTGCCAGGGTTGGGGTAGCCACAGCTTCTCTGGGCAGACCTCTGGGTGAGGTTTGGATATCATCATCCCTGCCTCTGTCAGCTCTACCACCCATTTGCTCAGGAACCTGAATTTGCTTTCCTTATTTGCACCATGTGTTTGTAGTACTGCAGAAGCTTCTCTGGTGACTGAGTAACCCTTGGACCCCAAATAATCTTTTTTCCCTGTCCTTCCTATGTACCCTCCTGGGATAATTTTTTCCCCTGGTTGTGGATCTCTGGTGTTCCCATACTGAGTCTGTCACTGGGTTGAGACCTAGAAGAAAGCTGGGCTGAAGTTCAGACCTTTGCAAAGCCATTTGGGTCCATTACTAGCTGCCTCTGCTTGGCTTGCAAAGACATCACCTTTATCCGGCTGAGCTCTGGCATGACCCTCTCTTTTCTGATTAGCATGGGTCGCTGCCAGGTCCTGGCCACTGCCTGCAGCTGCTATTGCAGATATGCCCCTCACTATTGTGAGCCCATGGTCTAGGGTGGCAAGGATGTGTCTCACTGCTCTGTGTTCTTCCCTTTCCTCCCTAGGGAGCTCAAACTGCGAAACTATGATCCTGAAGATGAGGAGCTGAAGAAGAGGAAGATGCCCCCGGCCAAGCCAGCCTCAGGTGGGTGCTAGGGAGAGCATGGGAGGTGACGCAAGCAAGGACAACAGCAGAAGCATTGCCAGAGGTGGTGCTAGTGGTGAGGCCCCCTTTGCTTTGCTTCGTTCTGGAGGCTTGCAGGCAAGGCAGATCATAGAATCACAGAATGGTTTGGGTTGGAAGGGACTTAAAACCTCATCCAGTCCCGCCCCCCTGCCACAGGCAGGGACACCTTCCACTAGACCAGGTTGTTCCAAGTCCTGTCCAACTTAGCCTTGAACACTGCCAGGGATGGAGCAGCCATAGCTTCTCTGGGCAACCTGTGCTGAGGCCTCACCATCCTCACAAAGACTCTCATCTCATCTAAATCTGCCCTCTGTCAGTTTAAAGCCATTCCCCCTTGTCCTGTCCCTACCTGCCCTTGTCAAAAGCCCCTCTCCAGCTTTCTTGTTGGCCCCTTTAGGCACTGGAAGCTGCCCTAAGGTGTCCCTGGAGCCTTCTCTTCTTCCAGGCTGAACAAGCCCAGCTCTCTCAGCCTGTCTCTACAGGAGAGGTGCTCCAGCCCTCAGAGCATCTTGGTGGCCTCCTCCTCCAACAGCTCCAGGTCCTTCTTATGTTGGGGTCCCAGAGTTGGACACTGGATTGCAGGGGGGCTCTCAGGAGGGCAGAGTAGAGGGAGAAAATCCCCTGCCTCACGCAGAGCCTTTTGCAGGGATTCATTGACTGTGGCGGTGAGCCTCTCTGTATCAGCACATCCCATCTCCTTCCCATTCACCAGTCTCCCACACCAGCGGTGTTCCCAGCGAAAGTGAGGCAGCACTTGCGGTTGTGAGGACAAAATAAGCCAGCACAGGACTCTGCATCCAGCAAGCATGCTGCAGAGTGGATAGGTTACATCTTTCGTTTCCAAAAATCGGGTGGCTTGGAAACCTCTGTGTTCCTGTGCACTCCAGACAAAGGTGTAAAAGCCACTGGGATGTATTTTGGTAGTAGCTTGCTGGTGTGAGGTGTTTAGGTCTTAGGAGACGAGTGTCTGCAGCCCTGGAGGGTGCTGGCGTGTCTGAGCAGCTGTGGTGGGAGTGTCGGAGCTCTCCCACTGCTGCTGGGCGAGTGTGATGCTTGCGGCCCATGTTGCCTCATCATCCTCTCACCCATGAGGACTGCACACCCTGCGTTGCACAAGTGGGGTGTGTGTCTGAGCACACTGGGTTCAGCCCCAAACCAAAGGGTTGACACTCAGAGGAGCCGAGCTCTCCTTGGAGGGTTCTGAAGGAGACTCAGGCTGTTTTTTGTTTGAATTATCTTTAAACAAATATTAGTCGTGAGTCCAGGGTGTTCAGTCTGCTATTTCCTAGCACTGAACCTCAGCACAGTTCTTGAGAGGGAGGCGAAGGGTAGAAGTTCCCTTGATCTTGAAATATTGAGTCCTTCTGGAATAGATCTCTTTAAAAATGCCCTAAATCAAAAGGCTGCCTTTGGGAGCACGGCAGAGATCTGCTGACACTGCTTTCTCGGTCTTTTGTAAAAGTTTAAAACTTCCCCCAACTCTTCCCTGGAGTGTCATTTGGAATTGGGAACACGAATTTTGACTGTTTCCAGTAAAATGTACCCTCTCAGACAGCCCTTCTTTTGAGCGGCATTGCCCATTGGATGCAATTCCTGTGTCTGGAACATCCAGCCTGTCTGTCCTTGGGCACTTTGTGGGAGGGAGGAGGACAGAGGAGCTGCGACTTGGTGTAGTTTCTTGTTAAATGTGCCTTGGGCGTATCTGTTTGCTGGAGCTGGATTCCTGCCTCAGGGATGTGCTCCCTGGTGCCCGCAACCCCTCCTTGCACAGATGCTGTTTTGAAGGATGGTGGGCTGTTTTCCAAGTAAGCTTTGCCATTATCCCTGGTATCCGCAGCCCTTTATGTACTATCTGGGCTGGAGCTTGATTCCTTCAAGTTGTCTTAGATGGTGGCCTTGTAAATGAGTCAGCAAGTCAGATGCCACTTGCAGGGCAGCTGGTCCCTGCAGGTCTTACAGAAAGAGGACTGGAACCCAGCAGATGACTTCTTGCGGCTGTTCCTGTTTGTGGCATTTAATGGTGGTTGGGCTTGCATAATTTTCAGGTGATCTTTGGGAGTCTCCGAAAGGGTTTGGGTGGTGGGAGTACACATCTTGCGTGTACTCACTTGTGTGTGCCATGCTCTTAAGGCAAAGATATTCAAATGGGCTTTTGTGAACCAAATCCAGAGCTCTGGTGGGTTTCCCTGTGCCTTGTCCTCTTGGTGTCCTGCTGCTGTGCTGCGTGCTGATGCTGGTCTTGTTCCCCCATCTAGTGGAAGACAAGGTGAAGGACCAGCTGGAGGCTGCCAAGCCAGAGCCCATCATCGAGGAGGTGGTACGTATATTCCAAGCCACTCTGTGCTGGGTGCATCTACCTGTGTCCAGGCTTGAACCTTGCCTGCAGCTCTCACTGGATGTCTCCTCTTCCTCCCTAGGATCTGGCAAACCTGGCCCCCAGGAAACCAGACTGGTGAGTGCCTGCAGAGCCCCTCTCGGGGTAAAGGGTGTTTGCATCAGTGGTGGGTTACTGTCATCTCGAGGTTGTCCAGGTTGGGTTAAAAGTGCTAGAAATTGGAAGCCCAGGCCTGCTGTTCAGGAAGATGCACAGCACGGGGCTGTCTTCCCTTTTTCTGCTTCCAGTAAGTGACTCTGCTGATCCCTCTCAGATGCTTGTCACCATGGTGGCCTCAGTGACAAGGGATGTTCAGGGCATTGAGTAGTTTGCCCATCAGTGTTCTCCTGATGGGAGACACTCTTTGCTCCATGGTGCTCACAGGTGAGAGAAGGAGTTTATCTTCCTCTAGGAAAAATGTATCATAGCCCTTGTGTTCACATCTGCCTGGGGTGAGGATTTGTTCTGACATTCTCACTCTCCTCTCCAGGGATTTGAAGCGAGATGTAGCCAAGAAACTGGAGAAGCTGGAGAAGAGGACACAGAGAGCCATTGCTGAGCTGATAAGTGCGTTGTGGTGCCACAGGGATGGTATGGGGGGGGTCACCAGTTGTTCCAAAGGGATTACACAGTCCTTGCTGGGAGCTCGGTGTCTTGCTGTTGAGCCAGGGAGGCACTGGCAGAGCTTGATTTCCTTCCCAAAAAGGTCTGTGAAGCTGTTGGTCCCAGTAGTTTCCCCGAGGCTGCATGCACGCTTGGCTTGTGTGGCAGGGAGGGATGGTTTGTGAGCTCGGGTACTGCAGTCCACATCCTCCGCCTTGTAGGTTCCCCAGTACAGCGGGTTTATCGCTAAGCCACTGCTGTTTTTCACTTGCAGGAGAGCGGTTGAAAGGGCAAGAGGAGGAGCTGGCCTCTGCTGTTGGGTCAGCAAAGCAGGAGGGAAGTGACTCTGACTGAGGAGGTTCATCTGCCAGCCTTAGGCTTGGGATCGCTTCTGCCAGCAAGGCTGTTCCCATTGCTCTCAGGTAGAGGCACCTTGTTGGGACATGCTGCTCACCAGCCCTTAGAGAGCCACAACCATTTCCCAGGGGACTGATTCTCCTCTTCTTGCTCAGAGATGCCACTCTTCTGGAAGTGGCTGAGTGGTTCGGGATCCGCTCGCTGCTTGGTGTTAACTTGGGGTTTGTTCTGCTCCTGGAAGTTTCCCAATCCTCCAGGCTGTGCAGCATGTCTATATGTGTACAACTCTTCTATATATTTTGTAATTGTCAAAGTTTTGTTGTTAATAAATCTTTTAATAATAAAACAGTCCCACAGTGGAAGAAGTTGTCACTTGTTCTGCAGAGGACTGGGTAGAGGCAGCTCATAGAATCCTTGAACACTGCCAGGGATGGGGCAGCCACAGCTTCTCTGGGCAACCTGTGCCAGGGCCTCACCACCCTCACAGGGAAGAACTTCTTTCTCACATCTCAGCTAAATCCTCCCCTCTGTCAGTTTAAAGCCATTCCCCCTTGTCCTGTCCCTACCTGCCCTTGTCAAAAGCCCCTCTCCAGCTTTCTTCTTGGACCCCTTCAGGCACTGGAAGCTGCTCTAAGGTGTCCCTGGAGCCTTCTGTTCTCCAGGCTGAACAAGCCCAGCTCTCTCAGCCTGTCTCCGTAGCAGATGTGCTCCAGCCCTCAGAGCATATTCTTGGCGTCCTCTGGACTCACTCATGTAAGTCCACGTCCTTGTTATGTCAGGGTCCCAGAGCTGGATGCAGGACTGCAGGTGGGGGTCTCACCAGAGCAGAGCAGAGGGGGAGAATCCCCTCCCTCGACCTGCTGGTCACGCTGCTGGTGATGCAGCCCAGGACACAGCTGGTTTCTGGGCTGCAAGCGCGCACTGCCGGGTCATGGTGAACTTGTCAACAGAGTTCACCTCGTCTCTCTTATGTCTGTGGGGACTTCAGACCACTATGTGATACTCCCTGTCCTTCCCCATTTGCTTCCCTAGGATGGGCAGCAGCAGGCTTTGAGGTGGCTGAGCTTGTAGCTACAGCAGGTCTAAGCACAACTCCTGGGCCATGAATGGGGTGACCTGTGGTGATGCCAACCCTATGTGGCTGGAAGAAGCAAAGGGGTGGGATGCTGCAAAGCTGACCCTGTACTTTCTCCAGAAACCTTTGCTGTGCCTCTGGAAGGCCTTAAAGGGAGGGTGTCTTGGTCAGGCCTGATTGTATGGGCTTCTGAATCTTCTGTGCTTGGTTCAAAGTGTTTTTATGTTGAGGTAAGACATCTGGGGCATATGCTTTTGACAGCAACATTGACAGAAGAGTTCACTTGTGATAAAAATAACTGTTCCTGTCAATGCACACATCCTTCTGGTTTTAAAAGCCTGTTGAAAAGAGCTGCTGGAGGGCTAGAGGTTCTTTATGTGGCAGCAGCCTGACTTGGAGGGGAGTGGCATTTCTGCCCTCATGCCTGCTGGAGCCTTGGTGGCTGGAGTGGCTGTCTTGGATTGTCCTCAGCTGGAGCAGGTCCCCATGCAGGACATGATGAGTCCCAGCCATACTAAACACTGACTGATTGACACTTGTCTCTCTGCCAGATCTGCTGCTGCTGCCAAACTGCTCTGTGGTTGCACATGGTGAGTACATCTGAGGGGCTTCCCACCTGCAAGAGCCACCTTCCTGGTTCCAGATAAAGGGCAAGGAGCAAAGAGCTGGTGAAATGTGCTCTTGTTCCTCCAGCTTCCAAGCACAAATGGCTGCTTAAAGCCTCCATCCCCAGCTGCCTCCCCTCTCCCTTGGTGTGCTGGTTTCTAGTGTTTGCATCCCTGCTGCATCCTCCCCTCAAGCTGGTGCTTGTCACCCCTTGGAAGGGGCCCTTTCATGGTATATGGGGCCAACAAAGAGATGGAAATCCATGGAGCAAGGGGAGATCCATACCCACCTGGCCAGTGAGTATCCAGCACCGGGCTCCAGTATTGAGTGTGGCTGTGGATTCCCTCTGGGCTCTCTAATGGGAAAGCTCTGGGGGTGAAAGTCCAGCCATCTTCCTGAGTGTCATTTTTGCCTTTTTTTTCCTTTTTTTTTTTTTACTGTTTTGCTCTATTTTTCCCGGACAGGAGGCAGCGAAGTGCCCCTCAGCCGTGTTTGTGGGCAAGAGAGCCAAGATCTGTCATAGGTGTAAAGGTGCCACATAGACGCAAGTGGGTGCTGCATGTCATGGGTGCTCCTGTTCAAGTAATGCTGTGTTGTGGGTCCGTCATGGAAGATGGGGGTGCATCTGCTCTACAGGGATATACTTGGTACCAGGCAGAGCACATGGTGATGCTTAAAAATGGAAAGGATCCTCAACTCATGACAGTCTCCAACACCAAAGCGGAGCTGCGGAACAAGATGAGTGTTTGGTGATTGCGGGTGTTTGTAGTTAGTAATAACCCGTCACACACCTTAATGTGCATTTCTCCATTGGTAAGGAAATCAAGGAGTGTGAACATGTCCCCCTCAAATAGCTAAAGCCTTGTCTCTGTGAAACGCCCTGTAGATGTCAGCAAATCTCTGTGCATAAAACAATGCTGCATCCAATCACAGTACCTGGACCCTCCTCAAAGCCAAGTTCTACATCCCTAGCAGCAGCTTCAGCTGGGATGTGGCCATGCTCCTCTGTCTGTCTGACTGCGTGTTACCCATGCAACCTTTCCTTTCCCTCTGGACCCAGACTAATGGCCTCTGCTTTGAAATACCTGTCCAATATAAATACGAACACAATGTGCAGGGGACAGATGTCATAGAATCATAAAATCACAGACTGGTTTAGGTTGGAAGGGGCCTTAAAGACCATCAAGTCCCAACCCCCTGCCACAGGCAGGGACACCTTCCACTAGGTTTCTCCAGGCCGGCCTGCACACTCCAAGCCCCGTCCAACCTGCCAGGGATGGGGCAGCCACAGCTTCTCTGGGCAACCTGTGCTGGGGCCTCACCACCCTCCCAGGGAAGAACTTCCTCACATCTCATCTCTATCTCCCCTCTGTCAGTTTAAAGCCATTCCCACTTGTCCTGTCCCTACCTGCCCTTGTCAAAAGCCCCTCCCCTGATTTCTTGTCAGCCCTTCTAGGCACTGGAAGCTGCTCTAAGGTGTCCTGGAGCCTTCTGTTCTCCAGGCTGAACAAGCCCAGCTCTCTCAGCCTGTCTCCATAGCAGAGGTGCTCCAGCCCTCGGAGCATCTTGGTGGCCTCCTCTGGACTTGCTCCAACAGTTCCAGGTCCTTCTTATGTTGGGGCTCCAGAGCTGGATGCAGGACTGCAGGGGGGGTCTCATGAGAGCAAAGTAGAGGGGGAGAATCCTCTCTCTGCTTTGGAACAGTGGGAAGGAAAAGTCCCTCCATGACTTTAATTCCCTTTAAAATGCCTCTGGTTGCAAGCACAGCTTCCCAGAGCAAACCTGTGCTCCACCTAGCAGCAGAAGCACCCTTCTCGGCCCTGCATGGGCTGTTGTTTTTTGAGCTTATTTGCAGTAGTGTTTCAACTATCTAAAAAAATTTAATCAATTAAAAGCTCCTTTTCTTGTGCAAGGGAAAATTCTTGAAGGGATCATTTTCGCTCTTTTAGCTTTGCATGAAAATGTCATTTGGAAATGAAAAATCAAAGCATTTTCTTCTAGGACAAGCCAAAATAAAGCATATTGACTTTTCCCTTTCCCATGTGGCTGCTGATGGCAGGGGGACTGGAATTAGATGATCCTTAAGGTCCCATCCAACCCAAACTATCTGTGATTCTATGATGCCAGACTGAAATTAAGCTGGGATCAGCCCTGGACCCCTGGGCTTGCAGACCCAGATGGGAAGGAGGAGAGGCCCGTTTCCAGATGGATAATGGGTTCTACGGGCCCTAAACCAGTGCATGGGAGCCTCCCATCATCACAACTTTTGGGAGCATCCCTGCAGCCGTCAGAAACACTGACCTAGCTGTGGTCTCTCCTGTCTGGAAAATACTTGCCCTGTCTTATTTCCTTTGCTTTGCTGACGAGAGAGACAGATTCTTCCCCCTTTTTAAAATAAACACCTTATTTTCTGTATACCTTAAAAGCACCATTTCTCAGCCACACAGGGCACCCTGCTGCTTTGGTCCTTGTGGGGAGCACACCTGTAAATAGTGAGTCATATCCAAAATGGACCGTGGACATCCCCTTCCCGGTGGGCTGCATCACCCTGAGCAGAGCTGTCCTGGTAGGACACGAGGGGCTGGGCTTGTACTTGGAGGAGAGTGGCGGGGAGGAAGAGCAGAATAGGCTCATTTCTCTCTCTAGTGAGGCCTTACAGTGAAACATCACTTATCCTGGCGTGGGGCTGGGACCACATCATGAGATGTTGGTCCTGGCATGGGACAGGGGTCCTGGCACGGGACAGGGATCCTAGCATGGACTGGGATCCGGGCGTGGGACAAGGATCCTGGCATGTGAACAGTGTCCTCGCATGGGACCAGGACCTGGGCATAAGACAGGGATTCTGGCATGGGACTGGGATCCTGGAATGGGGCAGGGATCCAAGCATGGGACTGGCATCCATCCATGGGATGTGGATTCCAACAGGGGACTGGGGTCCATCCATGGGATAGGGATTCCAGAGTAGGACTGGGGTCCCTACATGGGAGCAGAGTCCCAGCATGGTCCAGCCCTGGGGCTGGTGTGCAGATCCCAGGGGACTGATTCCTCCTTCCCTGGAGCATTCCTTCCCTGGCCTGGCATAAAATGGGAGTGTGTGTGGAAGGGCTGGGAGAACAGTGGGATTTGGGATGTAACACCAAACTCTGCACCCCACGGATTTAATTTATTCCCTGAGTGTGTGGCTGTATGGTGAGGGGATTTCTTCCTTTTAAAGGTTGTGTTCCAAATCTCTGTTTATCCTCTATGCCTTTTAAAATCCAAAACATGCTTCTCATGGTCCAGAAACAATTTTCACTTAACTGTGGGGTTTTTTTTATGCACTGCAGGTGTCCCACAGACCCACCTGAAGCCCCTCGGACAGCACAGTGCTCTGGACTCACCCTATGCTTGAATCCTTGGCATGCTGCCATGGTGGAAACACTTGGAAAAACAGCGCTGGTTTTCTTTGCCCTGGTTTCCCTGGATGAGGGGAGCTCCTCTTGAGAGCAGGGCTAGAAGAGGAGGACAAGACACAGGAGACCCCCGGGGATGGGGAGGTAATTTGGCTCAAGGTTGTTTGCAAAGTGGACAGTGAGACCAGAATGATCAATTTCTGAAGCAAAGCAGATCAGAAAGGGCAGATGAGAACAGCAAGTAAATAACTCAGCGAGATAATCCCTTCAGATCCAGGGAAACCAAGGGGTTAACATTTAATCTGTGCCTCTTGGGGGATTTCTCTGGATCACTGATCTGCTGCTCCATCCACACCACCATAGGTACCAGAGGAGGCACCTCATTGTTGAGCTCCTCTAGACAGGTATGCTTTCCATGTGCTGCTTTTTGAAGGGAAAAGCAGTGGCCCATGTGGATCTGCAGGTGTGAGCTGGTCTTTCTGGAAATATTGGGGTGCTTTGGGGTGGAAGTGGAGAATATGTTCTGTTGTGACCTCTTCTCCCGTTTCTCCAGCAGCAGTGAGAACAGGTCCTAGCTCTCTGCAGACCAGAGCTCTACCTTTACATTTTACAGGCTCTGGTGGTGAACAGTGGCACAACATCTGTCCTCCATCTATTCCTCACAAATGGCTTGGGATCTCTGTCCTGCGAGAGACCTCAGCACAGCTGTTGTCTCCTTTGGGGTAAGAGTGCTGCAACTTGCAGCAGTTCTCCCAGTGGAAGACCAATTTCTGGCAGACACCTGCACATAGCAGAGCTGATACTAATCCTTAACCTGTAACTCATGCCAATGTGGTGGCTATTTGGGGAGATGCAAGGAAAGTGAAGCTAGAAGTCTTAAGTGCCTTAGCTGGGTCTGATGGCATGGCCCGTTGTCCCATGTGTTGTCCATAGAGGTTGGAGGCACCTCTGGAGATTCTTTAGTCCAGCCCCTGCTCAAGCAGGATCAGCTGGAGCAAGTTGCTTAGGACTGTGTCCAGCTGGGTTTTGAATACATTCATGTGTCCGATAAGGAAGCAGAGTGCTGGAGAATGGAGCTTCTGCTTCCAGGGCCAGACCTAGGCATCTCAGCTATTAGCTAATCCAGCATGAGACTGCCATGGCTTTGCCAGAATGAGCTGGAACTGTGTGTTTGCCACAGAACATCCTGAAAATGTCATTAGAGACTAATGAAAGCCTGGGCTGGATCTGCACCTTGGACATAGGTTTGCCCTTTGCTGAAATCTCAGTACTCTGAAGATCAAAGAGATCAAAGGGTGCAGATGGAGCTGGCTGGGACAAGACCAGGGGCTTTGCAATGCTTCCTTGAAGCTAAACTCTGCCAAAAGTGTCAATTTCTGGGGGGATGGGGAGGCCTCAAAAAGACCCACGCATAGGTTGTACGTGTTTTGCAGACCAAAGGGTCTAAGTGGGGCTTGAGGAAGCTTCAACTCAAGCAATAGAGCTGGGGCAGAGCCCTGAGATTGACAGTGCAGAGCTACTTGATGAAGAAAGGTTTTGATGTGGTTTCCAAAGAATGACCATTTGGCTTTCCAAGATGCTCTCACCTCTCCTTTGTATTGGTTATAGGGCTAAGCATTCACCTTTTGCTGCCTGCCTCCTCCAAGAGGTGTGGGTTAAACATCTCATGCTCCTCTTCACCCCTGCCTTGCATTTGCCATACCATTTAGTTACATGATTTAGTGGTCAGTCCTGGGGTAAAGGTTGGACTTAATGATTTTAAAAGTCTTTTCCAAGCCAGTTGATTCTATGGAAAGTGTCAGTCTGAAGCTCTTGATAGCAGCCAGAATATCTCTTGAAGTCAGCAGGAGTCAATCAATCAGGCACACAAACATCAATCTTGGCATCCGGCTGTGAATGGCCTGGAGGAAAATTGAATTTATGAGCTGTGGATGCTGAAAGAAAAAGAAAAAGAAAAATAGAGTTTCTACCATCCCAGATCTGAAGCTGAACACATCTATTAATGCAGTGAAATTCAGTTGCCTGGGCTCTTTCTGCTGGTGGGCTATCTTGATTACGAGTTAATGTTTTATAGGATGCGTGTATCTTTGTATATATTAATGAAAAACAAGTGAACAAGCCCTGAATACAAATATAATTGGGGAAAAGCATCTGGAGCTCCACTCTGGCAGCTCTGGAGCATGGGGCTGTTCAGAGCTTGTTCCTTGCATCCTGATGCTGAGCTGGGCCTCAGCAGCACAAAATGGTTACGTGCTCCACCAGCACAAGGCCGAAGCAAAGATTCCCTCATGGGTGTCCAACTTGGTGGTGTCCAAATTCTTCCCAGATTTTACCTTTCCTTTCAGGGAATTGGGTTTTGTTCCCCAGCATGGATTTTTGGCCACCCAAGTTCATTACACTGAAACATTCCTCAACATATTTGTCCTAGTTGTTAGTGGTTTTTGGTTTATATGTATTTGTGTGGGTTATATGTGATGTATATATATCTTATTATTTGCAAAGATTTTAATAATTATATCAACAGGCACAGGTCTCAGAGCAAGATCTAGCTCTTGGGTGTGGAGGGGATAGTTTGTCTTGGTTGCGCTCATCAATTCTTAATAACATGTTGAATTTCCACCTAGAAATCTGGCCCTTCTGTCTCCACTTTCACTCTGTGTATCTGCTGTGGTTTTATGTTGCATCCGTCCCTGTTTATCTTCTCTTTGCCCCTTCTCATGATCTTGGTTGACCCTGGTGGACTCTGTTTGCTGCCTGGCACCTTTGGTAGTGCCTGATGGAGTGTTTGGAGGCAGAGGGAGCCCTGCTCTGTGCAGCTCAGCAAAGCCATTGCTTGGTTAGCTTCTTTGGTAACCTGTTTCCATGTATATGATCCCACCATGTTGCTCTTGCTCACCAGTGAGATGCTTGGATGCAAACTCTGGCTAGAGGTTGAGCAAGGTATGAATGGAGCAGGGACAGAAGAGGAGAGCACATGGGGATAGATCAATGTGTTAAGGCTGCTCCATCTCCAGGCTCTTGGGCTAAATTGCATTAAATGCCCCAGATATCTTGAGTGTTAAATTTTAACACAAAAGGGTAAAAAGCCTGGCTCTGAGAAATACGAGGGGAGAATGCTTCTTCCTGATCAGGGGGACTGAGTTTCCAACCTGGCCATGGACCTGCCCTCTGGTACAGCCACGGAGAAGGACTTGGTTTACTGATGGATGGAAAAATGGACATGAGCCGGCAATGGGCACTCACCGCCCAATAAGCCAACCGTGTCCAGGGCTACATCACCAGGAGTGTGACCAGCAGGTCGAGGGAGGGGGTTCTGCCCCTCTACTCTGCTTTCCTGAGGCCTCACCTGCAGTCCTGCATCTACCTCTGGGGCCTGCAATGTAAGGAGGGCATGGACGGGCTTGAGAGAATACAGAGGGG
>NW_009943167.1:24398-42495 GCF_000696875.1 Nestor notabilis | reverse complement strand
AAGGTGTCCCTGCCTGTGGCAGGGGTTGGGTAGAACTGTATGGTCTTTAAAGACTAGATGGTCTTTTAAAGGTTCCTTCCAGTGCAAACCATTCTATGATTATATTCTGTGATTCTATGAATAGGAGCATTGCTCATGGAAAGCAGGCTGGTGGCCTGGATCTGGAGACTGGCACACTCTCTGAGACCACATACCCTGCACCTCCTTTAACAGCAGATGACAAACTGTGCAAAGCTCTTCAATATTGACATACTATGTTCACAGGGTGGCCGCGCTGTGGCTTGAGCAGCCCTTGCAACATGCTGTGCTCTGGAAACAGCCCTTTTCTACAGAGGGTGACCTTTCTGGAGGACCTTGCTCTGGCCATGGGACAGTGTTTGGCATCCCCTGTGTTCACAGTGCAGAACTGTGGGTGCAATGTGAATATTTACCCTCAAAGTGCTTGTTGTATGTTTCAGATGTCACATTTCTGCCCTATCCTTTCAGCAAAAGCCTGTTTTCAAATAAACTGTGAATATTTTATGGGCAAGTTTTCAAATGAGCCTGTGATCCTTCAAAAGCAGTCTTTCATGGCTACATAATAGAAGTGGGTAGGAAACATTTATTTTTTTCTGTTTTGTGGGAAATTTCATGATTCCTGATTTTTTTTTTCTCCAAACCAAATTCAAAGCTCTCTCAAGGATGAAATGAAATTAAAAAAAAAAAATCATGTTGGGCCAATCAAAATGCCATTTTGAAGCCAAGATGCACACTCTGTGATTTGCTAATGCCGTAAGTCATCGCCATTAAAACACTTCCTTTGATTTTGCTTTTTTCCAGAAGCCATTTGGGGTCTTCCGAGATACCCTTTTCCCAGTTCTGAGAGTAAACTGGTGTGTGAGGTGGAGTGTGATTTCTGGGTGGTTATCTCTGATACACTCAGGAGAATCATAGAATAGTTAGGGTTGGAAAGGACCTTAAGATCATAATTAGCCAACCAATCCTTTCTTGTGCTCTCAGCTCCTTTTGATCTTCATCCCCTGCACTGGAGGGCAAATCCAAGACCGCACATCCTCTGCAGATGATTCAAGCAAACCTGTCTTTGCTTGGGTTAGACAAAACCCCAAATGGAGGCACTAGCTGAATCCCAGTGTCCCAGTCTCGCCAGGACTGGGCATCTTGGTGCGTGTGTTTGAACATGAGTCTGTGTGATGGATGTGGGTTTGGGAAAGCGGAGTGTCATTTAGAAGATGGCTCACATAATGTGTTCTTCTCCCACCTGCAATCAGAAGACGAAGGCTATTTCTTACAGTAGCCTGTGTCTAGCACAGTGTTCACGAATATTTTAAGTGCCTGATTTGCTGTTTCTTTTGAAAGCCCTCAGTGACTGTCACCCCACATGCTCTAGCAGCGCTCCAACAAAGAGGTCAATGCCAACATAGAATCCTAGAATGCCTTGGGTTGGAAGGGACCTTACAGGTCATCTAGTTCCAACCCCCTGCTACAGGCAGGGACACCTTCCACTAGACCAGCTTGCATCAAAAAATATCAAAAAGGAGAGAGGTTTACAGGTTAGAAGCTTCAGATAAGGACTGTTTTTTAAGGTGCAATGCAAACAATGTTATTTGCAAAGCCAGTATGCAATGACAGGAGAATTATATGTGAATTATATTTATGCAGTGTATAAAATTCATTTTAGAGGAGGATGTTCATGGGACAATGGAAAATGCTTGTCCTGAGTGACCACCAGCTTCTGCTGTGAGTTGTGGGAGACTTTATTTCAGATTGTGAATGTGGGGACTTGCAAATTTGGGGTTCAGTGCTGCTTCTGATAGGTGTGTGGCTGTATGTCCTCCAGCCTGATGGGTGACTGTGCCAGAGGTCCAGGGGTGATGTTGAGTGTTTTCCCACTGATGTCCAGGGAGGGTGATGGGGTCCTAGGTGCTCAGTGATGGGGAGATCACCTGACAACCTGGTACTTGTTTTGTGGGGGATTGTTTTAGCATTGGCAGAAGCAGAAGAGCATCAATGCTTCCATGGTCCTGGGTGGTTCATTGCCCTCAACACTTGCTTTCTGTTTCACTTGCAGAAGGCTTTTCATCTTTACCATTCATGAAATAACAGAAAAAGAATGTATTAATGTTTCGCAAAGTCAGTTTATTTATCTTGGAGGTAATGTTTCTTTTTCCTCCACCACTGGAAGCTGCATACCCCCCTCATTAAGGGTGTTATGTCTGTCAAGTGTTACTCTCCCAAATGAGGCTTTTTTTCTTAAATAATTACGCAGTTCTTGACTTGAATTAAGCATTTCTTGACTTAAATAATTAAGCAGTTCTTAAATAATTAAGCAGTTCTTGAGTGATTTACTGTGTCATGACTTGCTAGGTACCATGTATTTTCTTTCCCCTACCAGGTTACATCTCTACCTGAAAAACATTATAGAAATAGCTGCAGATTCTTCCGATGACTGGGAAACTCACTTCTTAATCCTCTACATCCTCAGAAACATGTGATGGATGCTGCTGTCCCATTCTTCATGTCTCATGCACAGAGGTATATTCAGGTCCCAGTCTTAGGCTATGTTGGAGGTAAAATGGGACTGGGATTATGAATCAGGGAAGATCTGCCATACAGATGAAGTCCAGTTGGTCACCAGTATCTCTTCTGCTCTTCCTCCTTTTGTGGCAGGTGTTTGTGTTATTTGTTAAAGAGTTTCTTTATGCATCTGTGTGCACCTGTTTTTCCATTTAGTTTTTGCAGACCCCCTTTGCTCTGTAGCTTCATTTGGGGACCTGTCCATCTTTGAAATCCTTATTTGAACTTGAGCTGTGTTTGTGGTACCCAGGGTCTGTGAGAAGGGAGGCATTTCAAAGGCAGTCCAGAGTGACTGGAGGAAGGACATGAAGATAAGGAGAGGAATCCTGTGGCTCATGGTTAACTGATGATAACCCTGCACATTTGTACCTTGTGAAAGGAGGACACTGGAGAACACCCTTTCTGTGTACCGGGGGCTTCCTCACTTTGCAGACTATCTTGGCCAAGGGCTGTGTTTGAGAAGCAAAGGAGTTTTTCCAGGGTTGGCATTAGCCACCTTGACCAGCCCAGAATTGCGCACAGGGTGCAAACAGATGGATGCCCTAAGCCTCAGGAAAGCAAGGACGTATCACCAAGACAACTCGTGTCACTGTCCTCCCTATGGCATGAAGGATCCAGAGTACAACCCATGGTCTTTTGGGGAGCAACTGAACCCTGACCACCTCAAGGATGGCACCCCAGCAGTGAGGTCTCCTCTGGGGAAGGAGGAGCTGCTTACAGGCCTTTCCCTGAGTGGAACAAGAGGACAGAAAAGACCCATCAAGCCCCCCTCTAGCAGTGATGGGCTACTGCTCTTGGTGGAGGAGGATGCTCGTGGCTGGCAGCGGGGAGTGCAGCTGCCTCCTCGGCAGGGGACTGCTCTTTGATTTCTTGGGGTATTAACTGCATTCGCTCTGCCTCCTCTCTGTGATTTATTTGGAGACATCTTGTTTTGGTTAAGGCCCTTGAGCCTCAGGCCGTGAAGAGTTGATTGCAGAGCCCTCCAAGGGCATTGCAGCTTGCAGGGCTAAAAACTGCCGGTTGGCAAGGCACCCAAGTTACCTGTAATTTTATCTCACATCTTGGCTGCCTGAAGGACCTGAGAAATGATCTTGTTGTTGGACAATGGACAGTGCATCAGCTTGCCTCCCTGCACACCTTAGCAGCATCACCAGTGAGCCGCACCAGCCCTCTATGTATAATTAAGTGCATCTTGATTTACCACCCGTGCAATTGCTACAGGCTTTGGAAGTGAATATGCTAAATCAAATTAAGCCACTTTAGTTCCGAGTAAGAATGTCCTCACAGGGTTTTAATGCAGTTTAACTAAACCACTGTGGACCTTAACTCAGATTAATTTTCCCCAGTGTCTCTGGGTAGATGAGCCCTCAGAATCAAAGAGGTCTGAATTTGGTTTAGTTTATTTTAGATGTGACTTTCGTAAATCAAATTACAGCCCTTTGGACTTAGGGGTGGGAGTCGGGGATTAATGTGATTTAGACTGTATTGCCTTGATGCACACCTTGAGCTGACTTGCACCAATTTCTCATGAGCATAGGCATCCCTGAGGTGAAATTTCTACCCAAACTTGCTTTGTTGTGCCAAGCCCCAGGACTGAGGAGCTGCTCCATTCCAGTGGGAAGAGCTGAAGGTCTCCATGCAAGCTGGGATGGGGCCCAGAAGTAGGAAAAGCTCTCCTGGCTAGTGTCGCAGTCAGTTGGAGTTGGGATATATGGAAATCTGCAGGCACTGTGGGATGTGTATTGTGCTAGGTTTGTGGGGAGGAGTGACAGAGATTGGAATCACAGGGCTGTGTTGGGGTGTTTTGAGGATGCAAAAAGGAAGGATCGGGAAATGTCAGAGATTACAGGGTAGTTAAGGAAAATGGCTATGGTGGCTTTTAAATGTCTTGAAAGAGGTGATGCTGGAGAGGTACCACCTGGAGAGTAGCTATGGAGGTAAAGAGCGGAGAAGGAGCAAGGATGGGCTGGGCAAACTCGGGGGAAGGAAGCAGTATAAAAAGACCTGATCTTGAGGAAGACCAGGGCTGGACAGAAAGTCCCAGAATGATACCTAGCGGCTCTGCCCTTGCTCATGTGATGTCTTGTAAGAGGGAACCAACTCACCCATGGCCACACATGGGCTTGGTGTCCTCACTCCTGGACTCCACCTTGCTCTTGCAGGTTTTTGAGACCATGGTTGTCCATTGATGGTACAGGGCCTTGATAGCAGCATTGGATGGCCAACCACAGCCTCAAATATCAGCTGCCTGGAGCTGAGGGACCAGAGAAAAGAGATCAGACACAGGGAACATCAATGCAGCACTGGATAACCACTTCCCAACAAGAGTCCTCTTCTTCCATCTTGAACTCCTCCACACCACAGGTCTAGGTCCTTTCTAGGTCTACCATCAGCTGGAAAAATGTTTGAAGGCCTGGAGGCCACACTGCTCTGCATGCAGGAGATGGTGGCAGCTTGGAGGTTACAGTGAAGACTCTTGGGATATGAGCAGGGTTTTGGGAAAGCTGGTCAGGTGGTGTAAGGGGCTGAGCTGGTGCTGGGTCATCCACCTCCTTCCTTGCTCAGAGGGGAGATGCGAAGTAGATAAATGCCCATTTATTTGATATGAACCATTTTGTGCTTTGAGTTACCGTTGGGCTTTTTGCAGACACGTGGTGGGTTACTGCATATTTACTGGTTAAATAACTAAACAAAGCCCAACCAGCTCATGCCTCATCCTGTTCCTGCTGTCTCCATGTTCTCCATCTTTGCTTTGCCTGTGTTGGGCAAGTCTGGCTCCTTCTCTGCAAATACCATCTGTTGTTGCTGCTGTTCCCCCAACCTTTCTTGTTAATAACTCGCATCTGTAGGAAAATCAATTTTTCTTTGGCTGATTTGGAGCCTGATGGCTTCACTGCCTTCTTTTATTGGCAAGTGTAAAAAGCACTGTTATGCTACAGAATTGAAAAAGATGTCAAATACAACCCTGCAGGACTCTCCTGGTCACTTGATCTGGTTTATCCTGAGCCAATATAATGGCCTTTTAAAAATTATGATTCTTTCTTCTCTTGTTAGAAATGCCACCTCCTGCATCTTTTAATTGGATTCCCTTCTGTGCTCTTTGCGCTCCGGCATTAGAGAGTGCCTTAGCAGACAGTTGTCTTGACACCCCTCTGTTTGTCTTATGAGAAACTGGGCATAACACGGGCCTGATCAGAATAAAAGACAGCAGGAAAGGCCAGATTTTGAAGGAGCCTTTGATGGCTGCATGACACGAAGCAGGAGTGACCTAGAGCAATTGCGTTGTCAGCAGATTCCAGGGTCCTACCTGCTGGGATGGTGGAGGGAAGGCTTCATCCCAAGTCCTCATCCCTTTAGGCTATGTTTCTGCAGTGGTCCACACCCATGGACAAGGTCGTACTTTCAATAGTCCAGCTGCTGCAGAAACATGAAAGGAAATGCCCTTTTTTTTTTGACAGCTGCTGAAAAATCCTTTTGTGATGTCCCTGGCCAGACTTTTCCCAAGTTGAGGGCTTCTGCTGCCTGTACCATAAGCTGAAGTCACTGGAGAATTAGGACCATTGTTGCTTCTGGTAAAGAAAGGAAACAAACCCCTCTTCTGGGCTGCTGTCATGACTCAACAGGTCTCCAAGCCTCCAAAGCAGGTTTCTGCAAAATTTTCTTCTGCAGTGTCATCTTAGAAAATTGAGCAGAAACTATAGGGCAGAATTTTGTTTCTTAAACATATGAGATCCTTAGGAAATGCTTGGTTGTTTCCCACGGTTGTCTGAGATGCTCTGGACATGGCTTATGGATTGGGGACCTCTGGGAGACTTTTGACAAAGGCAGGTGACCCTTTGCAATGGCAGAAGGACGTGTGGAGGGATTGCACAAGGTATTTCATATGGCACAGGATACGTAGATGTGGGCAACTGAATTGGGTGCCTACACATGGCACCTACATTTGAGATGACCTATAGAGGAGGTCTTATGACTCCACAACAAAGGACTGTCGTGGTTTAAGCCCAGGTGGTAACTTGGAACCACGCAGCCATTCTCTCACTCCCCCCACTTCTTCCTCCCCCTGCTCCTGGAGGGATGGGGAGGAGAACCAGATGAATGTAACTCCCATGGGTTGAGATAGGAGCAGTCCAGTAACTAAGGTATAATATAAAACTACTACTGCTACCACCAATAACAATAGTGATAAGGGAAATAACAAGGGGAGAGGATACAATTGCTAACCACCCGCTGACCAATACCCAGCCCAACTCGAGCAGCGATCTGGGCCTTCCAGGTGACTCCCCCCAGTTTCTATACTGGGCATGATGTGCTGTGGTATGGAATACCCCTTTGGCCAGTTTGGGTCAGGTGTCCTGTCTCTGCTTCCTCCTGGCTTCCCCTCCTCCCTGGCAAAGCATGAGACTGAGAAAGTCCTTGCTCAGAGTAAACATTACTTAGCAACAACTAAAAACATTGGTGTCAAAAGGGATGAGGTGGGAAAGCTGGGATGATGTTTTGAAGAGTTCCCAAAGCCCATGTTTTTAGGAGAGTTTCAGCACCTACTTCTGGCCTCTGACCACATTTCTGTGGGTATGACCATCAGCCAGGAAAGCTGCATGCCTTCGTAAATGCCCCAGCTCTGTCCTCATAAGATGTATGGATGCTGGGCCACATTAACATGCATGTGGCAAGTCCTACTCATTTCAGCCCACATTAGTGCTGTTGTGTTGAAATGGGCTCATGTGCCTTTGAGGGTCATGCACCTTTTGATCTGATTTCATATTATTTTTTTGGCAGGACATAACACAAGCACATTCAAAATGAGAAGACTCCCTTGACTGCTGCTAAAATCATGACCTCTTCATGGTGTGAAGGCTCTGTCCTAGGAGATGCTGGGAGCTGGTTCCCATCTTCTGGCCAGCAGGTTGAGGGGAGGGGATTCTCCTCCTCTACTCCACTCTCTTGAGACCCACATGCAGTCCTGCATCCAGCTCTGGCCCCCAGAAGGACATAAGAACACAAGAAGGATGTGGAGCTGTTGTGGTGAGTCCAGAGGAGGCCACAAAGATGCTCCAAGGGCTGGAGCACCTCTGCTATGGAGACAGGCTGGGAGAGCCGGGGTTGTTCAGCCTGGAGAAGAGAAGGCTTCGGGAACACCTTAGAGCAGCTTCCAGTGCGTAAAGGGGCTGACAAGAAATCAGGGGAGGGGCTTTTGACAAGGGCAGGTAGGGACAGGACAAGGGGGAATGGCTTGAAACTGACAGAGGGGAGATTTAGATGAGATCTGAGGAAGTTCTTCCCTGTGAGGGTGCTGAGGCCCTGGCACAGGTTGCCCAGAGAAGCTGTGGCTGCCCCATCCCTGGCAGTGTTCAAGGCCAGGTTGGATGGGGCTTGGAGCAACCTGTTCTAGTGGAAGGTATCCCTGCCCATGGCAGGGGATTAGAACTGGATGAGCTTTAAGGTTTCTTCCAACCCAAACCATACTTTGATTCTACTCTATGATCTTATAATGGCTAAAGGCACACGAGCCCCACACTCACTGACCATTAATTACAGACACAGCATGAGCAGAGAAGAAGACACCTGCCCTGATTGCTCCAGCTCTAACTAATGTCATTCTCTTGGACTTTAATGCTGTGACCAGAGGCAGAAAAGCAGCTGGGGAGGAGATGAGCAGCGGGAAGCAGCTCTGCATCCAGGACTTGCCTTTTGATGCTATGGCCTCTGATCTCAGCAGGACTATGTCCTCTCCTGCCTGGGGCTCATTGCTGTGACTGGGAATTAGGAGCAGGTGCTGGGGCAAATCCCATGGGCTGTGCACAGCAAAGACTGCAATGCGATGCTCCACCGCCACAATTTTCCATTTCCTACTGGCATAGGCATGCAAAATCTTCTCAAGGCAATTCCTACAATGTTGTCTGGAAGAGGCGAAAAATAAAAGAATGGCGCAGGAGAAAAAAAGGATGGCAGAATCCCAATATAGTTTTCCTGTCTGGAAGTTCATTAGCATCTCTTGGCTGCTGCAGCTGCTGGATTTATTTCCATCACACTCTGCCAAGGTGCCAGCCATGTGTTGGAGGTGTTTTAGGCACAACAGGACTGTGATTGAAGCCATGGCCTTTGCAGGAGAGCTCTCTCTGGGTCATGAGCAAGTGCAAGGCTGGGGCTGGATGGAGAAGGTCACAGCTCAGGACCAAGGTGCGTTAGCTAAGATTGAGCTCTACTTTTATGGCTTGCATTAATATTTCTCCCTCTATCCCTTCATGATAATGCAGCCTGGAGGAAGGAGGACAGAGAAAATTTCTAGGTGCTAATTCTTGTTCTCACCAACCTTCGTGACTTTTTTTCAGGGGTCTTAGATATAAGGAGAATTTGCTCCAAGCTGCCCTTTCTGCAGTCATACAAAAACCTTTGCTATCACTCTGAAAAAGTAGAGAAAAACTCTGCCCTTGTGGAGATTTCAGAAACTTTTGATCAAGAAATAATGAAAAGCTTATCATCCGCCCATTCTTACATCCATTCATACGTTGTCCACCACTTCCATTCTCTGGACCAAAGGACAGAGAGTTGCTGGAAGGTGAGAATGAGCTGGTATTCCTTCTTCTTCCCTCCTTGTTCTTTCCACATGTCAACATTTCTGTCCCTTGGATTGGGAGCAGATATGGACCCTTTCCAGAAGCAAAGTCTGCAAGGGCCAAAGGGCTCCCTGAATTTTGAATTTTCCCCCACCTTGCAGTGAAGTCAAAAGTATTGTAGCATGGAAGATTTTGCATGTGATCTGTGCTGCTATGTATATATATTTCTTTCTGTATTATAGCTATGAGCGTAAATTTATTTGTGTATGTGTTTACATTTCCTCCCAGTAATTTGGAGGCGAGATGAAATCAGGAACAGCCCCAGGAGGCATCACCTGGTGAGAGATTTGCTCTGGTGAATGTGTGTCCTAGAGAGAAATTTTTCTGTAGTTCTTCAATAGAAAATGTCACTAATTTGGCAAAAAGAGCAATCCAGGGCCACCAAACAGTTAAATAAGTTCTCAGCTCTTTTATGAGGGAAAAATGAGGATCAATTCAAGGATCATCAGTTCAGAAGACTTTTATTTAGTATGATCTCTGTCCCAGATCCATATGTGGTACCAGTCAGCCTTGGTCTACTGAAAGGGTGCTGTGTGGATTTGTGCCAGCTGGGTGTCTACCTCTAACTGCTCCAGTCTTTGACATATATAATTTAAGATAGGACAGAAAAAATCCAGGTGACTAGAGGAGACTGGGTTAAACCATGCTCTTGGTCACTCTGTCATACCTGTGATGACTAATGGTCAACTGCTTGGTGGTCAGTTGGTGAAAGGTGAGATGGGAGCTGGACATTGTCTCTGGTTCCATGGAAGTCAGAGGTGAAATAATCCAAGAGATCATTTTCCTCTCCCTTGGGGTGTTGCACACCAGTATAATTGTGAAATACGACTACATCGTGCTCTTCAGCAGTGCCCCCATACAGTCTCCTGCTGCACCATGAGCCACACAGATGAGTTGAGACTTTTAAAAAGGATTAATGAATTGCAGTGCTTACTGGATGGTGATGGTTTTGTGATTTCAAAGTTTCCCAGCACTGTCTGATGCATCTGGGAATGGTTCCTCAGAGCTTCCTGAGCATCTGGAGGACTTAAGAACACAAAAATGTCACCATTCGGTCAGAAAACCAGATCTTCCAGCCAAGTATCCTATTTTAACCAATAGCAAGTTGCTGAAATTCAATGATAAGTACAGCACAGGCAAATATAAGGTAATCGCTTACCCTTTGTAACTCTTGGTGGTCAGTATGTGAGAATGTACCTGGGTCTGAAGTTATATCTGGACGACTGTGCTTAGAGACATTGTTCATATCTCCTCCATGAATGTATCTCATCAGCATACTCCTGTGACTGCATTTCTTCAGTCTTCTGTGGCTTGGTTAGTCATGGACCAAGTGGACAACAGTATTGCTTTGTTTAAAGTCTTGGTACAAAAAGAACAATAACTCCCACCAAGAGCTGCAGCATATCCATGCTACAGGAGCAAAGGAGAAGGAAGCCCCATTTCTTCTGTGAGCTTCCCAAGTCCACGAGGGTTCATTTTCAGAGCATGGACAGTACAGGAATCAGTCTCCTGTAATGATTTCTTGAGTGCTGTGCAAAGTCAACACTGCCTCCCCATTCAGCTTCTTTGGATCTCCAAGACCTCATTTTTGCCAAGCTAATTTTCAGTTACTCAGATCCTTACCTAGAAATGTGTCCCACAAAGCCAGGCAACACAGAGAAAAATCCTGGAATTACATGTGCAAAGGAAATAATAGAATCATAGAATGGTTTGGGTTGGAAGATCCAACTCCCCCGTCATGGGCAGGGACATCCTCAACTAGTTCAAGTTGCTCAAAGCCCCATCCAATCTGATCTTGAATGTTTCCAGGGATGGGGCATCTACCACCTCTCTGGGCAAGCTGTTCCAGTATTTTACTATTCTCATTGTGAAAAATTTCTTCCTTATATCTAGTCTAAATCCACACTTTTTTAGTTTAAAGCCATTCCCCCTTGTTCTGTCCCTACTTGCCCTTGTCAAAACCTCCTCTCTAGCTTGTTGGCCTCTTTAGGCACTGCAAGCTGCTTTAAGGTCTCCCTGGAGCCTTCTCTTCTCCAGGCTGAACAAAGCCCAACTCTCTCAGCCTGTGTCCATAGCAGAGGTGCTCCAGCCCTTGGAGCATCTTGGTGGCCTCCTCTGGACTTGCTCCAACAGCTCTACGTCCTTCCTATGCTGGTGGCCCCAGAGCTGGATGCAGCACTTCAGAGAGGGCTCTCACAAGAGCAGAGTAGAGGGGGAGAATCCCCTCCCTTGATTCGCCTCTCCAGCAGAAGATTACAACTTTACTGCAGAAAACTAAACCCATCTCACTTGGTCTAGCAAGACCATTCCTAAAGAGTGCTTGTCATCTTGTCTTCCTGAACGGCCCTCGCTTTCAAATACTGTGTTAAAACAACTCAGCCAGGAATTGCTTCCAGCTTTGTATGACTTTTTTCCCCTTCACATTATGGTATTTGAAAGAAAAATACCCCAAGAGTTCTAATAAAACCCTTGCTGAATTTATTACATTATTGTTAGAGGGCAGAAAATGTCTAGTAAAAGCAGTTTTCAACAACAGACTAACCTACCACAGCTCTTCATAAAGTCTATCTATCTGTGGCAGATGAAGCTGCGTTAAATAAAACAACATCTTGCAGGCATTTGGATATTGTAAATGTAACTAATAATAGTAAAGCCATGCTGTTATTAGTGACTTTTTCCTTTGGGGTATCTGAAGCATGGAGGAAAACTAAAGGTGAGATGAGATCATTCTACCTAGGTACCACCAGAAAAGGTTTGACATGTATTTTCCCTGGAAATGTTTCATTTGCAACTGCCTGGCTGCAGGCTTTTGACCTAGTGTTCACTAAAATAATGACAAAGAAAAAGAAGAGAGAAGTACTTACTGTTCATCTGTATTTAATGGAGAATTATGACATGTTTGTAAAGCTGAGGGTGGTTCATGTCCTGGGAGTACTTGGCAGAAGTTATCATGGCTTGATGTTCTGCAAAATGGTTGCTTGAGTCATTTGTGCTACTGGGAGTTCGTCCTTCAGAAAACTGAAGAACAGCTAATGTGCAGAATTTCTTAAGGACCTGTCCATCTCTGCATGAAGCATAACTCCAGAGCGCCAGAAAACTTCTGGCAAACGTTTGGAGATGTAAGGATAAGGGTCTTCCCATGCCTGTCAACACTTTGGTTTAAGCAAGAGAAAAGCTTTTCATTTGTCCTCCATTGGAGTTGTGGTCAAATCATGCCAAATAAAAAGGCAGTCCAGAAAGTTTATTAATGGAAATGCATGAAAATCTCAAGGAGGCCTGAAATAGTACTAAATGCTTTTCTTTCTACGCTAACCAGGGACTTCTGGGCGTGCATCTACTCACCAATGGCAGAAGTGGGGCAGATACTTGGGCATCAGGCTTGTGTTAAAGTAATCTGGATGGTTCCTCTGAATGCTGTGGAAGTCATACTGGAAGGTAGTTTTATACTTAAACCCAGTGAAGACGCTGCTCTCCTTGATTTGTATGCTGGCTAAGTCTTGCCGAAGTCAGTAGGAGTTTGGCTGATGAAGGACCTTGAAGTTTGGCAGGAGGCAGCGTTTGAACATTCATATGCCCCAATGATCAAATGTGGATGGCTTTATTGCCTCCATTGAGGATAGAAAACGGTTTTCATTCTGTGGGAGTAATAAAACCAGAAGGAATATTAACTCTCTTGCTGCTTTTTTAATTGCTATTGGCATTTCTGAGATGGAGACTGTGGCCAGGCATCTTACTGCAAAGTGATAAAGAGGCCAGAGCCAGAGCCTTTTGAAATTCATGGAAAAAAACTTCCACTGACTTTAATGAGTTTGAATTAAACTCTGAAATGTTGTCCATCTGGATCCCATTTCCAAGCAAACTGAGAACTGAGGTGGTAAATTAACCTAATAGAAAACTGACTTTAAAACACAGCTTAATCAATATGAAATGAGTAAAGGAAAAGCTCCAGTTTTAATAAATGAATATTACCACTTTCTCACATGATTGAGCAGCCAAGAATTGGAGAAACAGAGCTGATGGAGCTTTCATGAACTCCAGTTAGAAGTCTGATGCTTTTAGGCTGTGCAGGTATTTAGTTTATGACTAGAATGTGATGTTTGAGCATGATGAAGCCCATGGCTCTATTAAAATGGCCTCTTACAGGCACTTTCAAAGGCATTAAGAAGTGAGGTTTGGGGCATCTAACCCTAGCCTCTGCTTGATAAGAAAGCAGAATTTCACCCTTTGTCGAGATCCAAGTTCATGTTCTAGTCTCATCTTGGAGTTATTTTGACATTTGTTACATGGGGATTTTGTTTCTGGGCTTTTCCTCAAAATCAGCACAGATAAACATCAATGAAAGCTGAGCCTCTTGGGGGCCCTGATAGTACTTTCATGCTATGATTGCTCAGGGGATAGAGACCTCACAAAATGGAACTGCTTTCAGAAAGATACGGCTTTCAGTGCTCTAGAAATGGTGGACACTAGAGTCAGTGGACATATATCCAATTTATGTGAGTGTATAAAGGGAAATTATGATGAAAACCTTTGATTTTAATTTATAACATTTTAAAATTAAGCAGTATCACAGCTAGTGGATCATGAAAAGTCCTTCTTGGTGGCTGGTGGCATTTGTGCTGTGAGTAAAATAGGTACGTATTTCCTTTACTTTAATTGAGCAGACAGCACAAGAGTGTTTTGAATCACACTAGGGTTTGCAGAGGAGGAAAATAAAAAAACTCCACAGTAAAACTGAAAAGTGTTACTCATGAAGATAATAAAATAATGTAGTGAAAAACTTAAGATTCCCAAACAGAAGCCAGTTTTCTCCTGCAACCTGCATTTGAAAAATGTTGATGCTTTTGCAGTGCTGCTATTGAAATAATGAAATAAGACCCTCATACAGCACAGCCATCAGCAGCATTGGAGATGGACCCCAGGTGTAGCTTGCATAACCTTCAGTGCCACCAAAGCCAAAATTCAGTGGCTACAAACCATTTTTGGTTTTGTTTGTCCATCATGGGGACAGACTCTTTAGTAGGGCCAGTAGGGACAGGGCAAGGGGGAATGGCTTTAAACTGATAGAGGGGAGATTTAGATGAGATCTGAGGAAGAAGTTCTTCCCTGTGAGGGTGGTGAGGCCCTGGCACAGGTTGCCCAGAGAAGCTGTGGCTGCCCCATCCCTGGCAGTGTTCAAGGCCAGGTTGGATGGGGCTTGGAGCAACCTGTTCTAGTGGAAGGTATCCCTGCCTGTGGCAGGGGTTTGGAACTGGATGGTCTTTAAGGTCCCTTCCAACCCAAACCAGTCTGGTTTTGGTTCTAGGCTGCTGCTTGAAATAGGTATTGTAGACAATCTCTGTTTTCCGGGGTGAATGTTTTATGGTCTTCGGGTAAATACTAGTTCTAAAGGTGAAAATCATTGTTCTCTCAAGCTCTGTGGCTGTAATTTCAGATCATTTCACTTCCCCAAAAACCTCATCCCTTCTTCCAGAGAAGCCATTCTGTCCTGGGGAGTCACATTTGTCAACACACCTCTCTGCAGAAGGAAAATTTCACTCCATGTCAATAGAAAGAGATTGGTGACTTGTCCTTCTGTCTCCCTCCACGCTTCTCCCCCATGGTGTGCTAGACAGAGCCCAAGAGTCCTGGCTTTTAAGTGTTTGCGTCAAGATTTTCCCCTTCCTGTTATAACTTCTGTAAACAAGCTCTCAATTATAAATAAAACAAATCCCAAGTCCTCCATGCAGGTGTGCACATACATACACACACTCACAGTCATCAGCCAAAAAAAGCCAACTCCTCTAATGTCATAATTGCTAACTTATGCAAAGTGCCTTATTTTGCCATTGAAGGCTTTTCATTTTTGACTATAGTCCAAGCAAAATCCCATTAGGTCCTAAAAACTAACTTAAGGCACATTTCCCCAGTTGTTTACAATTACCCTCCACACTAATTCAAGCATCATGCCAATCCCTTCATGCTGGTTTTAATTTATTTATTTCAGCCTAATTTTCCGCCTCCCCACAGTCACTTTGTGTACCCTGGAAAAGCAGAGGATTCCACAGCTAGCTGCTTTGCAATGGACAGTGACTTTATGCTCGGATTCCCCAAAGATTCACTACAAGGCAGTGTGGGAAGTGGCTCATGAGATGTGCTCAGCTCTTTGCTGTAGGTTAGTTTTTGCACGAGGAGGAAATGAGAGTTGAGGAGGTCTTGAAGCAAGTCCTGTGTCACCTTGGTCCTGGATACAATGAAATAACAAGGCACAGAGCCCTTTTCCATGTGAAAATAATCTCCCTCCATGTTTCTGACACCATCAATCACCTTTGGACCCAGGAGGTAACAGTAGGAAGGAGCTGGTTTGCAGGACAAGAGGTGAGGGTATCTGCCAGGATTGGAGGATCACTGAGGGTGAAATGGGAAGGAGATAACATCTTCATTGTCATCCTTGTTAAGTCTCAGGGGTGATGCAGAATGAAAGGCTTCTGAGCAACCTGGTTTAGTTGAAGTTATCCCTGCCCATGTCAGGAGGATTGGACTAGATGACCTTTAAAGGTCACTCCCGACCCTAACCATTCCATGATTCCATGATTCAGTGGACAAGGTCTTGGCCCAGGTGCCAGCCACTGACACCAATCCCTGGGGTACAGGTGTACTGACAAACTGAGATATCTGAAGTGAGGACATGGGTGGGATATGCTTGGTTTCCAGCTTTGCAAGAAAAGCTCCAGCTCACTGGTAGTCCACAGCACTGCCTGAGTTCTGCCAGACCTTTGATCTTCATTAATGACTTACAATTAGGAATGGGACCCTCCCTGTGGTATTTCTCAGCCTGAGGAGCCTCATTCCCTTGCCATGATCAGAGTTCCTAACACACCTCCCACATTCTGCACAGCTGACCTGTCATGTAAAAGCATTTTCATATGAAAGCACAGCAGGGAGATACAATCTATAGAAGGGGTTGTTTGTCAAGAAGCGCTGGGGATGGAGATTCAATTCATGTCTCTACTGGAGCTTCTTCTTCCCCTGTGGAGCTAAATCACCAGTTTTTGGGCTACTGGGGGAGCTGGAAATATTCTTGCGCTTCCTGCTCTGTCTCATCCCTGGTGTAACCTCCTCTTCATCGCTCCAGAGGAGCCACTGCAAAAGGCAATGCTGTCACACTGTCCTGCTTTGTGCCTGGTGGCACTTGGCTGCAAGCATACATCTAGCTCTGGAGATGTAGGGCATGATTCAGATGCCTGCACATATACGCTTGGTGCCATTTGAGGTGCTTGAGAGTATCTGAGACTTCCAGACCGTGTGGTGACACAAGGACCCAGGACCTCTGGAGACCCCCTTACCTTGGGATGGTGCTTGGAAGCTTGCTGGGATAGAGTTGGAGCATAATTTAGTTTGAAAGGAACATCTCTAGGTCACCTAATCCAACCCCAGCTGTCCCCAGACATCTCAATATGCCCGGCTCTTTTAGAGGCTTCTCTCCCTACTTCCAGAGTGGTGTCCCCCAATGCTCATTAGTCTGCCTGTTGTTCCACTCAGAGTCATGACCACTGTGAGCTCCTCACCTGTAGTTCACCTTCATTGTCAGTGCAGAGCTCAGCAGCCTCCTGCAGAGGATGCCCAGAGGGCCTGATCCTGCTTTAGTGCCTACTGGTTTTTGTTCGGGGCAGGGTTGGGCCATGCTCTGCCAGGTGTAAGCCCCAGCATCCCCTCACCTTCTCTGCTGCCCATGCTGGTTGCGTCTCCTCTTTCTGGTTTGTCTGCAGCAGCTCTTGGTCTCCAGCCTGAGCTATCAGCTTGACGTGGCACTCAAGCTGTGTCCCTGGGACGCCACTGAAGCCATTTCAGTGGAGCCATTTAGCTTGCTTCAGCTGCCTTTTGACTATGGTTGGCCATGTAGCAAGGAAGTGTGGTTCCCTCTGGCTCTGCTGTGTGACCACCAAGCCAACAGCAGAGCCATGGAGGGTGGGTTGGTGCTAACAGTGGGGAGCTGCCATTGAACAGGCTGTTCCCTGCCTGTCCTCACTTTGCAGTAGAAAATGTCCTGCAAAGCTACCCAGACAGCAGCCAGCCCTTTGAAGTCTTTAAGGCTGGCTTTTCAGCAGCAAGGCTTGAACTAATTTGTCTGTGAGGCCGTCCAGATACATCATCTCACCCACTGAGATAAGCGGTAGTTATTTAAACACCTACAAGTTGTCCTGTTTTGTTTGTTTGTTTTGTTTTGTTTGTTTGCTTTGTTTTGTTTTGTTTCTTTTCCCCCAAAATTCTTGGTCTGTTTGCCTGAGGAGAAAGTAGTGCGCTGCACAGAGAGGTTTTATTAAACTGAAGGATACATAATCCCTTTCTCCTATTTTAATTGGGTTTCGGCTGATGGAGGCCAACAGTATTTGGCAAAACAGGGCCTGGATCCACCTTATGCGTCTTCAAATAGGATAGACAGTATGGGGAAGTAATCCCTTGCAAACCTGCAATTAATGGGAGGAGGAGTGGGAAAGGCTGTATTTCCCCTTGAGATATCTGTCCCTCTCCTTCGAGAAACTCTTGGCCATTTTACGGCCCAGGGTTCGGTCTTATTTTAAGAACCTGTGCAATCTGCCTAAAACCACAGGATCCCTGTGTGTGTGGGTGCACAGAGGGGCTGGGAGCAGCTCACAGGCCCTCGGTCCTCTGCACCCGGCCGAGGCTCATCCCAGGGGAGCTCTCTTGGAGCGGCGCCGCTGTTGCAGCACCATGGACAGCGCCGAGGGGCGGGGCGAGGGGCGGGGCACGGTGGGGCTGGTTGTTCCAGGATGAGATGCCCGGCTGAGTGTGATCCTCTGGGATCTGCGCATGATGCCCTGAGCTATGTGCAATGTGCTGTGCTACATGCACTGGACATGTGCATGTGTCCATCACTGGGACCTCAACACAAGAAGGACGTGGAGCGG
>NW_009943167.1:0-24099 GCF_000696875.1 Nestor notabilis | reverse complement strand
CCCCATCCCGGGCAGTGTTCAAGGTCAGGTTGGACACAGGGGCTTGGAGCAATCTGGTCTAGGGGAAGGTGTCCCTGCCTGTGGCAGGGGTTTGGAACTGGATGAGGTTTGAGATTTCTTACAACCCAAAATATTCTAGGGTTCTATGATTCTAGGATAATGCGCTGAGCTATGTGTAATGTGCTATGTGATGCACCAGGCTGGGTGTGAAGCACTGTGCTTTACATTTTGCACCAACATGTGCACATTGCACCTTGTCAATGAGAATAACCAGGAGCCTTTCAACGTTGTCCAAATGTACCTGGGGCCACAGTTTGCTTGTGTGTGTTGCCCTGTCACAGGGATGTGGCCTGTCAAGTGACTGGGTAGAAACCATCCTATCACAAAACCAGTTGTGGGGCTGTGATGTGACCACTGTTCAGCCTTTCTTGCCCTCATTGTGTGTGGTTTTTCTGTTAGATGAGAACTTATACTGACATATTGGTCACAAAATCGGTAAATTTTTCACTACCCAGTGGAAGGGTTGGCTTTATTTCCCAGCTGCTTTCTGGGTGTGGCTGGCCTCACCACTGGTAGGTGATCGACACTTGCCAAAGTGATCAAATTAACCTGGTAGAGTCCAGGTTTTGTTGCCAGAATTCCAAAAAGAAGAGCAAGATGGTGATTCTATTCCTTTCCCCTTGATGTCCCATCTGTCCCATGTCAGAAGGTCATGGGAGGAAGGAACAAAGTTGGGATATCTCCAGTTTTATCATGTGAAATGAAATCAAGATCCACTCCTCCTGCCATCACCTCTCAGCTGTGTTTCACTCAACAAGCCCTTTTTCCTTCTTTCTTCTTCTGTTGCAAAATTTGCCTCATGAATCTTCTTTCATGCAATGTGAAGCCTCCATGTGGCATGACACTTCTTTGGTGGAAGGCATGTGGGCTGCTGTTTTTGTTTCCTATTTTTTCTACTCGACTTTAATGATTCTAGTTCCAAGCAACCCCTGTGCTGTCCCTATCAACCTTTTGGATAACCCTTCTTAATTGGGGTGGCGACACAGAGATTCCTGTCAAATCAATATGAGTGCATTAAAAATGACCTTCAGTAAGAACACATTAGCCATGTGTAAAGTGCTCAGTAGGAGCATAATGTAATTTTTTTTTATGGTGGTATAAAGCAGTATATAAAGACAATTTCAAGTGCCCTTGAATTTTTCTTGCAGTCAGTTGAGAATTATATTTTCATGTTGTTAATTGAATTGAGAGCATAGTGAGCTGGCTACAGAAGCCTATGTAGTGGTGCATTTTGAGAAGGCAAAGCAGTACTTAAGGTGAATATTTTGCCTATTCTTTCTTCTGGGCTTTATCTGGACTCAGAAGTTTCACTATTTTTTACCCTGCTGAATGCTTTGGCAGGAAGAGGTGGATTAATCTCTATTTATTATTAATACACTTCAGTGGCAGAATTCTACCAATGAGGGTCAAACTGTAGAGTCCTCCCTTTGAAATTAATTCCTTGTAAATCCCCACAGAGCACCCATAGATGTATTAAACAATTAAGAATCATGCCCTGTATTCAAGATCTTGTCTGCCAAAGAGAGGCTGACCTAACAAAGTAGTTGAAGTTCTTGTTCCACATCTGTCAATTTAATTAATATCAGTGGAAATAATCTTAATGAAAATGGCTATTAATCTTTTTTACCTGGCCCCAGACTCTTTGCTATTAATCAGCTCTGTATTAATTGTTAGTTACTGTTCTTGATGTGCCAGACTAAGGCAACTTGTTCTCCTTTTCTGTAGGAATAGAGATCATTGGTGACAAGCCCTGTGAACCCTTGAGCAAACATCTCAAATCCTATCTGCAAACCTACACTCACCGGGAAGATGTTGCAGACCTTCACTGGTTTGAAAGCTCAAACTCTTCTCTTCCCTTCCTCTTTAACCTAAAGTTTTCCATTGCTGATTGGTGTCCCCTTCTTCCCCCTCTTTTGGACAAACTTTTGGGATAATCATTTGGGCAACCTTCCCATATTCCCTTCCAGCAACCATATGGAGTCCCAGAGGCCCAGGTGGGCATCCGACCTGGGAAGCTTCTCACAGATTGCTGGGATGTGGCCAAAGGGGCGAGAAACAGCAGCAGCCCCTGACCTTTTTGCTCCTCTATGGGAAGGAAGCTTGTGAAGAAGCCGAGACAAGGTGCACCATGTTTAAGGCTCCAATACATCAAAATTCCCTATTATTCACAAAAGTGACTGTACTTCAAAACAGAAATTTTTGTGGCATGTTTTTCCTTTACAAGGGTGATTTTTTTAAGATGGATAATTTCCTTCCCCCCATCCCCTCTGGCTGGCTGGAATCAAATTAATGACCTGTAACTTGTATTTTTAATCTTCTTTTGAGCCATCCAAAGAAAAAGAAAAACTCAGAGGAGTCAGTCTGATCCATCAACTCACACATGGTTTTTACAATCAATTTCTCTGATAAAATTCAGAAGCAAGAAATTAAATTAAAATTAAATCACTGTCACTTTTTTCCCTCCGTTTTTTTCACAGGAACATACAGACTGTCAGCCAGACTTTCTGCTTAGAAAATCTTCCAGACTCAAAGCCTCCTCTCTTATTATAGAGCATGTGGTTGGAGCTGTAGGGACAGCTGAGAAGACAGTAGTGGAGGGAAAGCAATCTTTTTAAAAGCCTGATATAAATAACAATCTTTCGGCTTTCCTGTGCTCAGTAGCAGTGGTGACACTCACAGGCCTTGGCATGTCAGAAATTATGCTGGTACAGATAAGAAATGGGATTTGAAGAACTTCATGCCTTTCATATGTTCCTACAGAGCTTCTGTGTTTAATCATTCCTGGGTTTGGGGTTTCATTTGAACCCTTGGTATAATTAAACCTCCAAACAGTGATCACACAAGAGTCAGAAAAAGAAAGAATGCACCTACTGATCTGCTTCTATTTTTGAAACTAGACCCTCTTTGTCACACTTCACCTCAGGTGTGAGCAATGAACACCAGCCTACAAGCTACTGAAGACTGGCTGCATCTAGAAATGCATTCACAGTGTCTCAGCAACAGCAAAAAAAAAAAGATCAAAATGACCTATGTCCCCATGCAGAAATCCTCCAGCTGCTCCACTGCTTGTATTGTCTCTGAATGGGCGCTCCTGGTCAGGGTCTCATCTCCAATATGTAAAAGCCCTTGGTAAAAGCCCTCCCTCCACAAGCTCTCAGCAACTACAACAATCCACCATCACCAGGCAGTGTAAGGGCTGGAAGGCAGAATGTTATGGGGACCTTAATGGTCTCCTTCTCCTTCTCCTTCCTGTCCTTCCTTTCCACACATGCATGATCTTTCCCCATGTGCATTTTCTTACTGCCCCAAGGGGACCTGCTGTGCCTCTGACCCAGGGGAAGAGCTCAAAGGCTGCCTTTGAAGCTCAGATTCCTGTATAAAGAAAGTGTTGAGAAAGCTGCATGTTCTTGAAAAATTCGTGCTGTAAAACATGAGCACAAGATGCCTCATTTAGCCCCAGGGCTGCACCTTTTCTTGGATGGGCCTCCAGTGGCAAGAAATATCTGCCAGCAAGTTCTGGTCCATATCTCACTCTCATTCTGTCCCCCTTGGGTCCAATCTGAAGACACCACCTCCTTCAGTTCCCTGGCCACTTTCTGTCTAGGATGCAGCTTGTATTTCCTGGCTGGCTCATACTTTGATGTGCCTGAATCGCCCTTCTTCACTAAAACTGGCAGTGTGAGTATCAGCCCTGTGTTTTAATTAGATATGTGCCAAGTTATCAGAGAAATGGATCAGAAACAGCAGTTCCAGTAATCACAGCCAATATTTATCCATACACAAGAGGAGTGAGCTGTGAACTGCAGAAGAAACTGCTTTCTGAGTAGCTTGCTGACCGCTGTGGTTGTTTCTCCAACAGCTTGTGTACCATATTCCCTCCCAAGGTTTAGTACTTTGACCTCCAGGTGCCTCGTCCAAGTCAAGGTGTTGTCTGGCCTCCTTTTTGGAGATGGTGGGCTGGCAGAGGGAGCTAAGCCAGATCAGTGCTGGGGCCTAATTTCTGTGTGCTTTAGTGGGAGGTTGGCACCTCCCGATCTCTGAGGATTTGTCTTGTCACATGAGACGGCTAGAGGCAGAGTGGTGAATCCAAAGGAAGTTTCCAGAGTCCCATCTTCATGTCCTGACCACCAGCTCATCCTGCTTCTGGGTCATACCTCCTCCCACAGCCTGGGCTGGCAGCAGCTGTATCTTTTCCCACTCATTAATGTGGTTTATTTGAAGTCAATGGCTTGACCTCAGTCTGATGAAGGAGAAGCCACACTGCTGGACCACAGTCAGCTACATAAGCATATCCCACCACATCAAGACCTTTAATAGAGTAACTACAATGTATCTCAGCCACTCACTGGTAAGTGCTACGTTCCTCAGGGACCAGCAAGAGGACCGAAGTACCATTGTGGAGGACATCTGAGCTTGCTGCATAGAGCAGAATCATGGAATCATGGAATGGTTTGGGTTGGAAGAGACCTTAAAGATCATCCAGTTCCAACCTCCCTGCCATGTGCAGGGACACCTTCCACTAGACCAGGTTGCTCAGAATGGCTGATTTGAATGTAGGACTTACCTGGGGATCACCAGCACCAGGGTCCTCTTTGGGTGGGGAGAGCAAAGAGCAATAGGGTGAAAGCATGAAGGGGGAGTTTCAATGTCTAGCCTGTTTAGGATCAATGCAGCACATCAAAGACAGTGATGGAGGGTGGGTTCACATCACCACCTTGCCATCACCACCCTGTTCCATGCAGCAAGGACAAATCCAGACCCTCTCCTCTGTACTTGCTGTCAGAGAGGGGCTCCAGAAAAAAGTTTGTTACGATTTGCATGGGGCTGCCCAACCTCAAGGCACAGGCTGGGAGCAGGGTGCAGGAAGACATCTCCAGGAACCTGGCATGGGAGGAGGCCCAGGGAGCAGGTGAGGAGAGGGACCATCCCATGCTTTTGTCTATCACCATCCCTCTGATGGCAACTGATGTTATGGGAAGGGCTGAGCTGTCAAGACTACATGTCCCTTGGGTGATCCTGAGAAGTTTTGACCCATAGCACTGGGACTGAAGAGTCCATAGCGCTTTGGTCCAAAGCACTGGAAGATGGGGCAGATGGCTTGGGGTCATTCAGAATGCTAGTACGGGGATGGGGTGCAGCATGCTCCCACTGCATCTCCCTTCAGGCTCCAAACCTTTTACATCACCCAGGTTTCCCCCTTGGTCTCTATCACCTCTGCTCTGATTGTCCCCAGATGTTCCCTACCACAAACCCCTCTTGCTACCAGCCTGCACTGCCCCAAGCTAAAGGATCCAGCTCCAACTCAATAATGAACACCGTGTTTGTCGTTTCTTGTTACCTGTGGGACAACTCAATTTACAGTCAATGTAATTGTATAATTAACTGATTAGCAGGTGCAGGAGTTTATGTAGATCTGGATAAAGGGTTTGTTAAGAATTATCGCTTTAATGGAGGGCAAAAGGCTTAATTTCTTTGCTTCCATGGTTGCAGCTGATGTGAAATGCCAATCTTTGTGGTGATCTGATTGCTGTTGGGAATTGAACCAGCAAATGCAGTGTACAGGCTCTTCCCATTCTCTTGGTGCCTGATCACTCCACTGCTGTGTAATCACAGATGTCCTCGGGGTGGAGCAGAGGTGTCTGTGGCAGAGCATGGGGACAGGTCACCTTGAAGGTGGGGGAGCAGCTGATGGGCACGATATGGCTAATTAAAATGGCAGGGAGAACAGAAAGGGAGGTTATAAGGGAAACTCTGCCAAATGCTGGTGCGTCCTAAGCCAGAATTTAGAGAAACCTCATGAAACCACAGAGCTGGACTTAGTCCCATCTCTGCCTCTTGCTCCTAAGGGATGGTATTGTAAGGTCTCTCCTGCTCAGCAAGAGTAGCAAAAAGACCAGAGAAAGAAGAAATCCTGTGCCCCAAATAAAACAATTTTGCAAACTTGTACTTGAAGGATGACCTGGCCATCGGTATGTCTAATCCCTGCATCCTGGTGTCCGACCACGCTGTCTTCCTGGCTGCCCTGCAGATTTTGGCTGCAGGAGGAAAACAGCTTGCTGGCAGCCAAGTGAAATATTTCATGTGAGTAAATGAATTTAGCCAACAATCTGTAGAGGGCTGTCTCCTCACGCTGACTGAGTGACTAGCTACACTAAGCAATGCTGGACTTAGTCCCAGGAATTCAGCAGGGTAAAATAATGAAGGCTGGGGCTGTGATCAGCAGCTGGGGTTTTATGATCATGGGGTAATAAAATTTGGGGCATTAATATGCAAGTGAAACACTAGCACTAAATACTGGAGTAGGCTTTAAAAACAGCCAAGAAAGATGTGTTCAGGTTCAGACATTAGTGGTAAGCTGCTTGGGAGAAGGTAAGGTCAGTTCCTGTGGCTTGTGTTAGTCCTGGGATGAGATGGTTGAAGTCTCTGGGATTGGCCGTTGGGAACAAAAAAAATCCATGCCTATAGGAAGGTAAAATTTATTAGAAGAATTGATTTGTCCAGGAGGAAAATGAATTTCTTTATAGTGAGAAAGGCTGCTTTACAAAAGCCCATGTTAGGTGCCTCCATACTTGTCAAGTCCACCAGTGGAAGCAGCCATCAGTCACGTCTCACATGTAATTGTGGTGGGCTGAGGTGGAGAGAAATGGCTCTGGTTTGACTTCTCTTCTCTATGGAAGGAGGTTTCTCTTTGGAACTGGGACAAATCCCAACACAAGGTGAGTCTTGCTGGTTTATGAAGTTTAAAGACAAAATAAATGGCATAAGTGAAGAAAAGGAGATTGTATTTTGGAATGTATTTCAGCTGTGGTGTTGCCAAGCTTGGGAGACAAAAATTGTGAGCCTGGAACTACAAATATTAATATAGTAAATACATAATTGCTGTAGGGATTTTTTTAATCTTGTATTTTAGCATTTGTGTCTTTTGGACACGTCTTCTCACTTGTTTAGAGACTATGACAGCTGATACTGTGTGCTGTAGATCCACACGCGAGGTTTCCACCACCAGGGATAAAGTCCCTAGTGCTGACAGCATCGTCTCATCTTTGCTTTTTATATGTTCAGACTTAGGTCTCTATGTGCTGGGTGAGAAGATTCCCATGCCTTTGGAAGCAACAAAAGTGATGGGAAAGAAACTTCTTCCATGACAACCAGTTCGAAAAAGATCCAGAATATCTTCAGGTGGAGGAGAGTGAGGACAGAGGCAAAACTGGGTAAAACTGAAAGAAGATTTAGATTAGATATAAGGAAGAATTTTTTTATTGTTTGGATGGTGAGGCAATGGCACAGGTTGCCCAGAGAAGTTGTGGCTGCCCCATCCCTGGCAGTGTTCAAGGCCAGGTTGCGCGGGGCTTGGAGCAACTTGGTCTAGTGGAAGGTGTCCCTGCCTGTGGCAGGGGGTTGGAACTGGATGAGCTTTAAGGTCCCTTCCAACATAAACCATTCCATGATTCTATGACAGATGCAATAAAAAGAGACAAACATTGGATTCCCCTATTTCAATGCTGAGGGAATTAGTGGAAAACATGGTATTGGTCATTTGCATTTGCTGTGGCAAAGACAATATTAGGAAGCCTGTGCACCCCATTATCAAGTGACCCAGATGCAGGCATGCTTCAGCTGGCCCAAGTCTTGCAGACCTTTAAACAACCTTCACATAAGCTGTTGGCTCTGAACAACTTTGGTATCAGGAGAAATAACAATTGGCTGCAAGATGAAAGCCAGCTGCTTTCAGATAGTGACTGAACTTCACTCTGAGCAGGTTAGGAACAGAAATCCTAGCAAGCATCAAATGCCCAGCTAAAAGGAAGAGTTTAGAAGTTCAATGATTTTTTTTTTTTTTTAATCTGGTGAAGCTTTCTGTATTTCTTTTCTGTCCAAATTTACTTTTTTTCCAGGAATATGGGGAGAAAAGGGGGGTTCTCTTTCACGTTTTCTGTCCTGGGACAGGATCTGTCCTTCAGGGAGTCACATCTTTCCAGATCGTGCTGATAGTGGAGCCCACCCACCCCCAGAAAGTCTGCCCCATACATGGCAAAGTCTGCAGAAAACAGGCAAAAAAGGGTGAAAAAGATTTCAGAAAGCCAAGGCAAGCCCAATTCCCAACATCTGTCACAACTATGAAAAGGGGATGAAATGGGTAGACTTCGGGTACACCAACTGCACTGCCTTTGGCAACAGGGTTGAATCTGCCCTTAGATTTAATGCAGGGGCACGCTGGGATATGACAATTCTTTCATCTTCTCAGCTAATTTTTTAGTAAGTAAAACCAATCTTTGATTAGATTATCCATTAAATCAATTCTGGTTATTGAATCCCTGCAGACGGAACTGTTTTGCTTGAGGAGGGGGAACGGGATGGACTGGAGCTAAGCTGAAAAGAGGGAAAAGGGGAGAGCAAGAAAGGAGAGGAGTAGGGGAAGGCGGGAGGCAGGGAGCTTTCCTCCCCACAGCTGGAATGTGGAATATGTTTAGCTGAATTTACAGCACGCAGAAGTTATTGAATTTTCCATCTTCACCATGGAATTAGCATCAGAGAGAATATTAAATGCTACACTTTTCAATCTGTGGTTGGTGGAGGTTCTGAGGGGAGGGGGGAAATGCCCACAAAAGTTTTATGGTTGAAATATAAATCCCTGTCAATCCACTGTGAGTGCAGTGATGCTGCACGTCCCGAAAAGCAGCAGGCTGTGCTGGGAACAGCTCAGCTTGCTGACACATTGCAATCCAGCAGCCCTGCACTGGTCTGATAAAGACACCCTTGAGGAGTCAGGAGTGGAGCTGCCAAGTGCTCCTTATTATATTTCTGTGACATTCTGAAACCTGGAGGCAGAGGGAAGGGCTGTTCTGCTCAATGATACGTGTGCCAGTGTGAGACACAGCACTGGGGACACACAGTCTGTCCAGGCAGGGCTAGTAAGGTGCAGGAAAGGGAGAATAAAACCACGCAGTAGGATTAGCTGAGGCCTTCATCCCACATGAAGACATCCTGGAAAAAAAAACAACAATAAAATAGACCTGCTTTCAGACACTTTTCAGTGCAATGAGGTCCCACCAGCCTCTGCCATGGGACCACTTGAGCATTCCCTGCATTAGGGCATGACTAATGACTGTGGGGATAAAGGACCCTGATAAACCACTGGGGATGAAAAGGGTTAATCTTTTTATTTTTTATTTTTTATTTGATTCCAGGCTCAGAGCCCACTGTGAGCACTTTGCTGCTTGAATCCTCCTTCAGGGTGTCTGCTGAGCTGGCTCTCTTTGGGGTCAAGCATCAGTTCCCTGTGTCTGGTTTAGAGGAAATACCTCCTGTACCTGTGCAAGTGTGGCCAGCCCCTCCTCATGTCCTGCATCAGAAGTCAAGCCTGGCCCTGAGATCTGCAAAAGGTTTGGGAAAGAGATGGATGTTTTCCTGAGTCCTTGTGGTCCTATTGCCGTTACATCTTTTCTGGAATGGCTTGCATGAATAGAAAGCTGGGATTTTCTGTGAGATACATGAAAGCCATCTGAAGCCAAGAGAGTGCAGCTAGCAATATCTCCTTTGCCTGGCCCAGCCAGGATGGAGAGAAGCCTCCTGCAAAGGAGGGAGGAGAGGAAGGGGAGAATCCTTCCTCCCATAGGAAAGGGATTTGCATGTAGTGAATGGTTTCATGTTTGGAGACAGAATGTTTCCTAGAGAGGGATACTATTTGAGAGGTGCATCATGTTCGTTTGTAAGGCTAGGAGCTGGCACCCAGGAGATAGATAACACTGTTTTGTTACTGGCTGTTTGGGGACTTTTCCCCCAATATCTCCCTTGTCACAGTGGAGAGGAGCTGATGGAGAGAAGGGTCTGAGCAAACAGAGCTGCTGATTGGAGGAGTTGGTTGTTGTGTTATTCCCAGTTTCAGGGCCAAGATGGGATGTGGGGTGACAGCAGCCAAAACCCAGGGCTGTTCTCTGATGGTGTGAGCCATGCAGAGTGAGGGGATAGTGCAGAAGAACCTAAGACAAAGTGGGGAAAGCCTTTACTGGTTTTGCAGCCATGTTTTGGTTACATGTAGGCAGCTCTTCCAGGTTGTGGGTGATCAGGTTTCCAAAAGTGACCAGTAATTGGATCCTAGAATCACAGAATATTTTGGGTTGGAAGGGACCTTAAAGCTCATCCAATTCCAACCCCCTGCCATGAACAGGGACACCTTCCACTAAACCAGGTTGCTCCAAGCCCTGTCCAGCTTGGCCTTGAACACTGCCAGGGATGGGACAGCCACAACTTCTCTGTGCCAGTGCCTCACCACCCTCACAGGGAAGAACTTCTTCATAATATCTTATGTCTTCCTAGTATCTTACATCTATGTAATAAGGTTTCCCCTCTGTCATGTCCTGTCACTACACTTTAAGGCCTCTCTGGCATCTTCTCTTCTCCAGGCTGAACAAGCCCAGCTCTCTCAGCCTGTGTCCATAGCAGAGGTGTTCCAGCCCTTGGAGCATCTTCATGGCCTCCTCTGGGCTCACTCCGACAGCTCCACATCCTTCTCATTCGGGACCTCAGAGCTGGATGCAGGACTGCAGGGGGGATCTCACCAGGGTGGAGCAGAGGGGGAGAATCCCCTCCCTCAACCTGCTGGTCACGCTGCTGGTGATGAAGCCTAGGACATGGCTGGTTTCTGGGCTGCAAGAGCACACTGCCAGGTCCCACTCCCATGGGTGGCGCAATGAAAGACTGCCTAATAGTGACTTTGCAGACATCAGCATCATGGCCTCCTGTCACACGCTGCCTCGCTGCATGGATCTGCCATCTCCAAGATGTGGATGAAGAACAGTACCAGCAAATGTCCATCATTATTGTACCAGTGCTCTGGAAAGGAGTAGCTCACATCTGGGAACATCACTGCATGCAGGACAGACGGGAAGCATCGTCGCTGCAGAGCTGGAAAACAGTTCTTAAAGATGTATGTTCCTGACTCCACTAATCTTCTCAGTGGAGCTCTGGTCTGCAAAATGCCTCACTTTTTATCATCCCACATCACAAGATTACCACAATCAAATGGAATATTACTAAAAGCTGGATTTGTTCCTTGTCTTTGCTCTGCTGCTCAAACTACTGCAGCATCTTGTTAAACTGAAATGTTGTGGGCAATAGTTCAATGCTGAATTGTACCTTGGGGCATTTGGCAAATAAATCTCATATTCCTCTTGGAGTAGAAATAGATTTTCCAGGAATGCAGAAGAGCTTGATTATAATGGAAACCTGAGAATCCTTCACGCAGAGTCTAGGTTTGTTCCTGCCTCTTAAAATTGTGAGGTCTTGTGTCTGGAGACCTGTAAAGTTTCAAATACTGTTGTCCATGGCAAGTGGTCCCATGGTCAAGGAAAACTAGGAGGAACCAGAATCATCGCATGAATAAACCAGCCACAGCACTGGGCATCGTCAGGGTTTTTCCATTCTCTAGGTCAGGTCAGGGCTTTCAACATGAAGTTGGATTTACCTGGGATAAGAGAGGATCTGGACCTGTATTTCTGTGTCTCTGACAGGACATGAGGCACTGGAAGAAAAATTCTTTGCATCTTGGTTTAAATCCCATCTTAGTTTCTGAAAGTCCAAGGCTGATGCAATCTCTGAAGCACAAAGTATTCTATCTCTTCCAGCATGCTCACCGTTAACTGGTGTTCCTCTCAGTCTAGCACAGAAATAATAATAATAAAAAAGATTCTTCTGAAGGAAATGGCTTGTGTAAATCCTGTGTGACAGTCTGTGTGTAACCCACATCACCTCTCTAGAGATGTCCACAGGCAGATATGTCCAGCTGAGCTGTCACCCTGGACTCTGTTTATACTCCACAAATCGAAATAAGCAATTTGAAGGTGTGATTCATCTGACCTATTTTAGACATCATCTTAAAGAGGGATGAGTTATTTCAGAAACCCTACTGGCTCTACTCTCTCTGTCTCTGTTGGCTGTAGAGAAGGCCCAGAGTACTGACAGGTCGTGGAGATGTCTACTAATGCTAAACCCTCTTTTCATCAAAATAGGCCTAGGCTGGGCCAACACAGCAGCTAGCGTGAAGAAAAGGGAGAGTGCATGACCTGTGTGGATGATCTCCCTCTCCTTCATCAGCAAATGACTGGAAAGGAGGTCACTGATATGAAACCCATGAGAGCCTTAAGGGATCCCTCCACTCAAAGGGAGAAGCTGATACCAGGGTGGATTCATCTTGTCTGTACTTACATGTATCCAACCCTGCCGTTGCTTAAACATCACTATAGTCCAATGCTTGCAGATGAGTCCAGACAGGCTTGTACCTAGCAGGACACTGCAGTATTCAAGGTCTTTATCAGTTTTCTGTCCCTGTGGTCACATCACAGTGAGAAGTTTGCTGCAGGAAATGGAAAGAAAATCTTATTTTTGCCAGTGTGTTGCAATAATCCTGCAATAACACAACCCTGACAGCAAGTGACTCTTGGCAAAATTGCTGAAAAAACAAAGGATGAAAGTGTCAGCATAACCTATTTACTAAATAGAGTTCAAGATACAGATTTTCTTTTTATGAGAAAGCCACTTCGTCAACTGTGCAAAGACTCTGATCTACCTGCCCTGAACTTCAGTGCTACTATACCAGTATTGCTTGGTATGGAACTATGGGAATTTAATTGCAGTAAGATAATTTAAGCTAGTCTTCAGAGACAGGGTGCAAGTGCCTCAGCATAGGTGTCCAGAGGCATTTGAGACATGCTGGGGTATCTCCCCCAGCCTCCTATTACCTGTTCAGAAGGTAGTAGGTCTTCTGTGTAATATCAGCCAGCTTCATCAGGATGCTTGAGTACCAGGGGGTCTCAGGTGGCACAAGAAATCTGTGTTACACCAACTGGTTTACATCTTATCGACAGTTAGCTTAAGAGCTCTTAATGTGCCAGAAAAATGCTTCTTGAAGAAGTTTAGAGGAGTGAATGCCCTGGTACAGCCAGGTGCAAGGACAAAATCATCATAGAATCCTAGAATGTTTGGGTTGGAAGGGACCTTAAAGCTCATTCAGTTCCAACCCCCTGCCAGGGTCAGGGACACCTTCCACCACAGCAGGTTGCTCCAAGACCCATCCAGCCTGGCCTTGAGCACTGCCAGGGATGGGACAGCCACAACTTTTCTGTGCCAGGGCCTCACCACCCTCACAGGGAAGAACTTCTTCCTCAGCTCTCATCTAAATCTCCCCTCTTTCAGTTACATAAATTCATATGTTTAAGTAGTCATCTTCAAAGTCCCATGCTGAAGCTGGCAGGTTGACAGGATCTCCATTGGGCTACAAGAGCACTGGAAACCAATTCCCAGGTGTCACTACTGCCAGCATGTCTTTGCACACATAACTGGGAGATCTGCAAATCAAAGAATGCACTTGCTGGTATGTGACTACAGAGACAGGGATGGAACTGAAATAATCTCACCTTGCCTTGTGCTTGCAGTGGACTGGTGACTCCAAGATAAAACTGGCAGCTCCTCTTTCTATTTGGAGTTGGTCTTTATGACAGATGAGTCTGGAAGTTGGAAAATGCAAGAAAATACTCACTCTCTCCTGCCATGTGGAGGTTAAAAATAGTTCCTGTAAGGTGTTTTCTCTCCCTAATACTGTCAACGTGAGTGAAAGACGGTGGCTACTCTTGGTGGATGGGAAGTTGCAGCAATGCCCAGAGAGGTTTTCCTTTTCAATCCCCGGGCTCACTCGAAGTTGTTCATAGGAGTTTTTCTGTGGCTTTTGCTGCCTTTTGGATCAGGTCCTAAATCATGCTTTGAGCTATATGTTGGAAACCACATCCACCAAATAATATCCTTTAAGTAGCAGAGAAGATTGCAGATTAAGTTTCACTTGGAAAAGCAGAAAAGGCAAAGAAAAGCTTGAGCACAAAACCTTTGCCAGGAATGGCCCCCTGCGCTAAAACCCAGCTATGCTTCAGGACAAAAGGCTGTTGAGCTCAGAGCATTGTGACAGTTCTACTTAGCAAGTGAGAAGAAGACAATGTGCACTAATAGTGCAATTTGCTTTAGTTGAAACTCCAGTATGACTCAGAGTGTCATTAAAATACTGGGGGAAACCCAAAAGCCAGCATTTTGGCACCGTGCTGCATGCTTGTTCAGTACATTATTATTTTTAGAATAATGGTATGATATATAATGATGCATTACGTTATACAATATTATTGTAAGGATATATATACCTCACTAGAATTACAACTAGCAGGATAGCAGAAGGGGTCTCCAAACAAGATGGGGGGGCTGTTGTTACTATAACTCAACAGCCTTAGGCAACATACAAACTGAGCAGGAAAAAGGAAACAAAGTCAGGGAAACAAAGCTGAAGTGCAGAGAGGTGACCTGAGCTTTTGTGAGGATGCAACAGACAAGAGTTAGAAGCTCTGGGTCTCTCAGATCATTACCTTGACTTCTGGACCACATTTCTTGCCTGGTTTGTATTATTAAATCCTCAAGTGGCCAAATTGTCTATGCTCTGGGCTGGTTTCCCCCTCAATTCCTTCTTAAACCCAGGACCAAGGAAGAGAAGGACATGCTGGTTTCAGCATACAGGTGCTCACAACATCAAACCTGCCCTGTCTGCCACCTCAACAATGTCCATGCTGAAGTTAAATGAGCTCAAACCCATAACTTTTTAACCATCTTTGGCAGTGACCCCCTTCTTCCCAGCAGTAACTTACCCAAATCGATGAGTTTCAGAGAAAAGCTGTCTCTGCAGCACTGATAGATAGGAAAGAAACTTGGTAATGCTTAGACATGCTTAGGCACCTAGACATGTCTGACAAAGCAGTCCTCCCATGTGCTGTGTCTTCATGGTCTTGCTCAGTCGGGGGGCTAAGGCAGCTCAAAGCTATTGGGGTTGGTGGTAACACATGCAAATTCCTAAATTTGAGAGATCTAAAGAACTTTGGAAGCCACTTCTTAGGCTTCCTGGGGACAATTGCATGTATCTTAGCTAGGATGCTGCCCTGATCATCACCAGTACCAACTATCCATCATCAATACTAGCTATTCAGAAAGCACGGCAGCATGGGGAGTGATTTTTTTGATGCTGTTTATCTCACCAGGCTCAGATTTGACAGGAAAAGAAGGCAAAATATCTTGCCAGCCTTATCTGCAGCTGTACTTACATGGCAGAGGGTTGGAACTAGATGATCTTTAAGGTCCCTTCCAACCCAAACCAATCTATGATTCTAAGATTCTATAATTCTGTGATTCTAGTTAGATGCACAGCCTGTGATATTGGCACTCAGGTAACTTACTTGTACAGCAGTGCAGCGGTTCTGGACTGAGCTGCAGAGGACTGTTACTATCTGTTAGGTGGGGGCCCTCTTCGTCTTCATCGCTGTGGCTCGATGCATGGTCTGGGATCCTCAGCTTCCCACTGGCAGGTCTGATCACCATGCAGAGGAGGGAAGGAGGTCCTTGAGAGGACATCCACAGGACAAGTGGCAGTTGGGTGAATGGGGTTCTTCTCCTTTCTGAGGCCGTTCTTTAACATGGCTCAGTTTATTGACTCTGAAAAGTTTGCATACAACTAGGGAGTTTCATCGAATGCTCATTTTACATCAGTGATTGCCAAAACCTAAAAAATTTAATCTTTTAAATCAGGCCTACCTAAATCTCTGGCTACACAGTGTGTTTTGCAGGTGATCCAACCACTGTCAAGAGATCTGGGAGAGGAGGCAACGATACTTCACAACTCTGCTCTCCTGCCTTCAAATGTCTGTGTGTAGGTGATGTGTGGAGCAGCCTTGTGCTCTGCAGTTGGAACTGGACTTATTTCACAGGTCATCTGCTTTTCAATCATGAATAGGATGTATTTTTTTCAGTTCTGTGACAGCTGTTGTCTATGACACACAGGGCCACTTGTGAGTATTATCGAGAGGGTTTTGGTTGATGGAGTCAATCCATCAAATTACCAGTGAATTAACTTCTCTGTTTGGTTCTTCTGAAATTTTGTTTGATCACTCAGTTTTGATGCCTCCATGTAAGTCTGTTTCAGGTCTGAACTGATTCAGGAACTATGGAAAGTTGCCTGTACAAGTATTCTCCTTTACACCATGTCTTTACAGGCAATGTGGAGGGAGTGTTTTTTCACACCAATGCAGGTATTTAAAATAAGTCATGTGAAACATACCACAGCAGAATCATTCTTTCCACCCACCCCCACCCCCCACCCCCCCCAGTGAACATAAAGGGAGTCACAAAACAGTGTACACACAGAGGTCTGCCCTGTAGAAGTCTAAATCTGGACAGGAATATCATGTTTGGTATGTGTGGAAGAATAACTCATCGCAGATCACTACAGATGTTGCACAGACTAAAATGCACACTGCAAACAATAGATGAATACACTAAGTATTTTAACCTTTCATACCTTCATTGTGCTGGATCATCTTCTCAATCTGTCTATTGAGTAGATGGTGAGACATCTGGCTATAGCTTTTTCTTCATTTTGCACCAGCAATTTTAAGTAGTAGCAGTAATAACAAGCAAGACCCCAGACCATTCCAGTAATGTAGGATACATGAATTTATTGCCACATTAAATAAAACCAAGTAATGAAATAATATATGTCACACAGGGAATGAGCAGTTTCTTGTTCAGGATCTTGCTGGCCAGACTCCAGCTGCAAGACAAGGGGGACTATTGTAACTGACTTAAAGTTTATTCAGTCTCTAGTTCCCACCTTGCTTGTTCTCAGCTTCTCTTTTTATTGCATTTTTGCTTCCAGATCACAATATTAACATCCAATTGACTCTATTTAAATGTCCTTGTTGCCGGAGAATCCAATAGGAAATGGTTTTTTGTTCACTTCTTTCCTGAGAGATTCTGCGCAAGCAATGCTTTTCCTTCGGCCAGTGTGGTATCACTCATAGCTCTGTTTTACACTGATGTAAAATCACAGACTAACTGGGGTTGGAAAGCACCTCTGGACATCATTAGCTCTATCTGCCTGCTTATTGTCTTACACTTTTTGCATAGAGTATCCCCTTTACTCTAGTTACGGGTCTGACTGAATTTGCATCTCTTTGTAAGGTTATGTAAGGGCTAAGAAAGAGAGAGAGCACAGAATGTGACTTGCCCATTGAAGCAAAACAAACTCTATATACACAAGATATATATAAAATCTCCATATACAAGACCTTGGCTGTATTCAGGCTGAAAAAAATAATGTGTTTATATTATCAACACAGTGTATGAAAGAAAAGGGAAATTGAAATACCAAGTAGCCAAATCTGGTCTATGTATTCTCTCTCCTCTCCAACCCCTTAGCAAAGCCAATGTGTCAAGGAGGTATCCCTGAAATTTCTGGAGAGCAGGCTGCACCTGGGGATCTGTGACTTTAGCAAAATCTCTGCTCCATTCTGCTTGTGACATAACTTTCTATGCAGATTCACCACCAGGCCTGGCTATATAGCCTGGCCTGCTCTTGGGATCCCCTGGAACACCAGGACACAGCTCTTACTCCAAATGACATCCCTGCTATAAGAGATGGTGTTACAGTTATTCACAAATACCTGTATGATAAAAACAACACTGACTAGACAGCTGCTGGATGACTTCTAGGAAAACCAGAGCTTGCATGCCTGTGTCTTGAAAAGAGAAAACATCTAGTCCAGATATTCAGCATAAATCAATGCGTTTTTGGGCTGCAATCCCAGACATCTTCACCCTGTCATACCAGGACTTCTGATTTCTTGTTTTAACTGGAATATTCTTGTGCATATATACATGTGTGTTTATATGTGCGTGTGTACACATGCACACATGCATAGAGGCTGATGAATGACATTTAGTGCATAGGCTTCCTGAAAGCAGAGGACCTGCTTTTAATCTCATTTATATTGCTGTAAATTGGGAATAATTCCCCTGAAATTTGTAGTGCTGCACCACTCTAAGAAAAAACCAAAATCAGGGCTGCTTGCCTGCCTTTGTGTGGAGGGTTTCTGCAGCCAGCCCTCCTCAATGCTCTCTTGCCCATTTCCCATTTCAATTTATCTCCCAAATCCTCATTTCTTATACACATTTCCCTTTGGGCAGCCTGTCATTCCCACGGACAGAGTCTGATACGAGCTCTGCAGTAAGACCTGGAGGATTAACCTGTTCTGCTTTGAACATCAGGCAGAGTTCTCATAAACTCCAGGGTAGAGATAGAGGATTAAAAGCATCCCCCAGCTCCCTTTGACACCAGAAGGGTCTTCTCTGTTGAGGATACTTACCCTGTGGCTTCTAGCACACATATATATTCTGATGAACGAGGCCCCAGGGCACTGCCTGCAGCGGAGGGCTGTTTTGATTGTGACAGGCTTTGATTCAGAAGAGCCAGAAATTATTTATTTTCGTTCAGTTTCCCTCCTCCCTACTCTTCATTCCAGGTTGGAACTGAAAATCTCTGCAAGGCTTAGGGGCTCCAGCTGCCTTGCTACCTGTGAACTGATGGCCTTGGAGAAGTGGTGAGGTCCTGGTGGAGCAGGACACCAAAGGCTTGGACTGAAAATGCTCTGAAATTTGTCCCCTATCTTATTCCCCTATGATTTGTGAAGGCAGTCAGGAAATGGCAACCCTGATGAGCTTGTCCCTTTGCAAGAAATCTCCTTGCCAGGAGTGATTCCTTTTTCATTCACTGCAGGAAGGACATACAAAAGGAGCTGCACATGGTTGCTCTCTTCTTGCCATTGGTGGAAGATGAGCAAAGCTCTTGCCCCTTCTCAGCATCCAGGGCATTTTGTGGCAAATCAGGCAAGAGAGGTTCACAGATGATTTCATGGCTGGAGGATCTGTCTGCAGCATCCCAGCTCTTGGGCTAGGATCATATTCATTTAAGTCACACTGCTGTGACCTCTCCCTTGCTGGAGGACCAGGTGAGGTTCACTGCACAAGGGCCAAAGCCCAGTCTCTTCTTCAACAGAGGTATTTTTCATACACAGGTCTTGGCAGAGTTATTGAGGAAGTTACTTTGCAGTGCCCTTACTGGAGAGGTATCTAAATTTCCTCTTCTGTGCTAGAATATAAAAGCACAGGGACAAGCTTTCAGGGTAGTGAACAAGGAAAGAACTACTGGGTTTACACCAGATAATTCATAGGAAAGTGCTGGAGTGAGCCAGTTACATTGAGGAAAAGGTGGGGTCCGTCTCCTGAACAGGTCAACAGTCTGGGATGATGATCTCCAAATTTGAACCATAATGCAACGGATTTTTTGTCAGTTTTTGGTCCTGATTTGGCCCTGGAAAGTGTTGTGATTTGGGGACATGTGTGGGCATATCCTTTAAGTGTAGAGATCTGTTTAGTTATCTGTGTTTCCACAAAGCTAGTCTCTGCCTCCCCTCATGCTCCTTTTTCTTTTATTCAGTGAAGAGCAAGAGGGTCTTTAAAGAACTATTCACTTGACCTAACTTGGGGCTTAATTTAGGTAAGATGGGTATGAGTTGCACTCCATAATTGGTGAACAACCTGCACAGGTAGCACATCTACCTTTTATCTGAGGAACTTCATCCTCTCTCCGGGCTCATCCAGGCTTTCATGGCTGGTGTTCTCCTTCTGTAAAGTCCAGAGAGCAGAAAGCAGTAGGGGCATGATGTAAACAGCATCACTGCTCCTGCATGTCACCTGCCTTCACTGCTGCCCAGGGCTTTGCTCTCTTCCAGTGCTGGAACCCACCACCTCCTTGTCTTGGTGCTCCAGGCTAGGTGGAGCTCTGGAGAACTTCTCAACACCAACCTAGAGATTCAGATCACTTGAAAGTTTGGCCAGAAGAAAGAAGGGGGTGTCTGGGGATAGCATGGTTTGTTTGCTCAAGTCTGGTTTCCTTGGTTAATTTTCTCATCCAAAAAACCCAGACACATGAGAAAAAAGTTGTTCCTGCTTGCTACTAAATTTCTGGCTAATTTTTTTATGACTGCAGCATAATGAGGGTGAACAGGGCTGGTTTTGACTGTTGGCCCATATTTTTGGAACGTCAGAACTGAAGCTATGGACCTTCATTTTAATTGGCCATCATCAGGCAGTGACAAGTATTTCATCCCAGCACTGGGACAAGTGTCTGCATGGATTTTGCTGATTATACACAAACACTGGATATTTTCTATCAAAACATATTTTGATGAAACACTGTTTTCACCAAAACCCGTTGCTCTTTCCAAATCACCTCCAGGAAGCAAAGTGATACATTTTTGGGTCAATGTGCATGGATACTTCTTGGAGCTGTCACTTCCAGGGCTCATCCCCTGTTCTCTTGGATGGGCCTGACTAGACTTTGTCATCTGTGATGCACTGTGGTCTCTTCTCTGGCTAAGATGCCATAATTCATGAATGCAGTGACAATGACAAAAAGCCAGGCCAACTCAACTTAAACTCCCTTGTCCCTAGGGGAGCAGACAGTCCCCAGGATTCATGAAGTAGGAGACCTGTCCTTTACACTGGGAGTTCAGGCTGATCCAGATAATCATGGTTTCCCCCTTAAAACAAAACTACTCAGATATCTCAGCAGAGATTTTTGACCTCTTCAGGAATGGAAAACTCCAGTATTTCAACTCTTTCTCCTGCTGAGACAGGAACAAACACTGTAAGAATCTGGCCATTCTGATTTCCACTCAACAGCTCAGGGACGCCGATCTGGAAGGCACCATGAACCATCCATAGCCCCAGTTTGCCAGCTGGGTGAGGACTTGGAGTGGATCCTGGGAAGGCAGCTTTGGATCTGCGTTCTTCAGGCTCTGTGCTGATAAAACCTACAGCAAAACCTCTCTGCAACTCAACACTCCATCACCCTCCTCCTTGGTATTAAGGGACTAAGGAGTGAGTGACAATCCACAGCATTACTGCCTCCTACACCTCCCAATATCTGTGCACTCATAAAAATGGTAAAACCTCATTGATGAATGTTTTTTTTTCACTTTGCAAAGTAGAATTCATTCTGGCACATTGTAAATGCTTCTCGTTTTGTGATCGCTTCAAATTCAGTCAGTATTCAGGCTTTGCATGATGTTGTCATAATTGGCAGTGATTTTTAATGGTAAATTAACAAGGTTACAAAGAAAACAAAACCCCATCTGAATTTTGGTAACTGGAAAAGGAGGAATATGTTTATTTAGCTGTCAGGACAGTGGTTTTTTTGGCTACCTCTCCTCTCACCGGATCTCAGAACTCGTTGATAAAAAAATATTGTGGATTCATTTCTCTTTCCATTGAGACCATGGCTGGGGCTCTTGAATGATTTATCTGCACAGTTTTATAGATCATACATTGTGAGTTAATTTGGGATTGTGACAGCTACTTAAAAATAATCCATTTGGAAAAAATTACTTGCTGTCAGATGAATAAAAATAAGATGATCTCTGTTTCTTGTATACATTCAGGGTAACGAGGAGTCTTATAAGTTTCAAATGTTTTTCCTTATTCTGATCCAGATTTTGGGTCATTTTTCTTGTATTACATTGGTGAAGACTCAAATGCAGTAAAGCAGGCATGTTTATCTGATAGTCTTGAGTCAGATGCTTTGCATTTACGTGACTGACAGTAGGATGGTCCACATATGGGGGCTTGGGTTGCTATTGCTGCTTGTCTACAGGATGACTGCTATCCCAGCCCAGCTCTGCAGGTGTCTCTTGGCCATACCAGGATTTTGAAGTGGAGCTGAGGAGGTGGCCACTCATCGTACAAGCTCTGATCTCTTCTGCAGAACTTCTGTGGAGTGAGCAGACCTACTGATAGCAAGGCAGTATGAGCTATCTTTGCATCCTGGCTTGTGTGATGTAGCGTGTACTCAACCATGGGACATCATGTTGCTGGAGGGGGTGCCTGGCTCACATTTGGGTAGGGCATCACTGTGTGATCACCTCTGGATTTGAGCAGGACACCAAGGCAGGAATCAGCTTTGTGACAACATGTTGGATGCTATTGCATACAAAATATCTGCATCAAAACATTGGTCTGTGGATAGGAGAGCACTATGGTAATGCTTATGGGCCATACCCAGCATTTAGCCCTCTCCTCTGAATACCAGGTGGGAGCTAAGCCTCTTACCTTTTGGTCTTGAGCTGCTTAGATCCTTCTTAATGCGACAACTGCATATTCTCAGTCTATGTCTGTGCTGTGGGAAGGACAGTCCAGATGCAGGTTCCTGTCATATCTTTTTTCTGTCAGGACACAAGGTTCCCCAGATACCTTGCTCTTTGTGAACCTGTTTTGTCAAGTTTGGAACCATCTCTGTGGGGCTCAAGCTCTGAGCAATCGTGTCAGAATCTTTTCAGATCCTGCTGAGCAATCACTTTTGGTTCCCTGAGTTGTGAAGCGCTCTAGGAAGCAGAAATACCAGATGAGGTGATGTGTGATTTATTAGATCCAACACTACAATACCATGTAAACCATAAAATGCAGGGGAAACTTGTAGTTCATATACATATGAACACTGCAGGAGTCTCACCTGGCAGACCCATGGTAGGAAAAAGAGCATGTGGACATCTTGATACGAGCAAAGTGTCAGCAATTTGGAATGAAATCATGGAAAAAGCACTGGAGAAAGTACCCCTTGGCCATTAGGAAAAATAGAAATAATGAAACCTGTTCAGTTTATTAAACAACACTGTGGATACTTTCTTGCAATTTTTCATAGCCGTATGAAATATATGAAGAGGAAATATATGTCAAGAAATCAGTGTCAAGTAGCAGATGACATTTCAATTTCTAACCTCACTTTCATGAGCATGCAATTAAAAAAATAGCCCAGATATCTGACATGGGACATGCCAACACATGCAAATTAGTTCTCAAGTGATGTTGGAAACACATCTGCTTGTCTGAAACACATGGATCATTTAAGTTGCATATAAACCTTAAGCAAGATATGAGTGGTACCTGGATCTTGTGAGAAGCCTCCAGTCCCGCGTTGAAAGAACAGACTTTAAATAACCAGACCTCATTCTGAATGTCATCATTTTATATGATATTACATTGTGGAAATGGGAAAATTTTCCACGGTTAGACAGTCTCTCTCCCTGTTCCAGTGTGGGCAGGATCCTGAAAGCAGTTTGGTTGGAAATCTGTCCAAAATATCCCAAGCAATCCAGCTTTTATCTCCTTATCCTACATCGGTCTTTGGGCAAGAGGGGTAACATCTGGGCTTTGTGTTAGGTCAAATATCCAGCTGGTGCTGACTGACAGAACTCCACTAACTCTGCTGGAGCTAAAAATGGCAATATGGCCCAGTGCTTTCACTGAGCTCCCCCTTTGGCTTTATTTCTGGTTATTTCTGGACTTTTTCTGCATCCTGCTGTATAGCTGGAGATCCAGTTTCTTTCTAGTTTGTTCACACTTTCAGCAATCTGAAAACAATCATGGCACCATTCATGAAAAGAGGAAGTCACAGCCTTCTTTGCAACAGGAGATTTCAGGTCCACCACTGAGAACTCCTAAAGGGGTTTTCCTGTCCTGAAAACTGAGGCACTGGGGTAGATAGCTTGTTCTGGAAGAGGCAAAGAGCAGATACTCTTTCTGCATCACTATGGTTTTGTAGACGTATTTATGTCTTTCGTAAGTCGTCACTTTCAGGGATGAAAAGTGCCAGCCTGTACAATTGTTCCCAACCTGAGATCTGCTCTGCACCACTGACGATTCTTGTGGCCCCACTCTGAACTTTAGAGCTTGGCTTTTCTGAAACTAGGATTTGGTACTTGAAGAACAGGTGAAAGCAAGATGAATTTTGCTGTTTTCACAAGAGAAACTGGAGAATGTAATTAGATTTAGCTAGCAGCATGGTGATAACAGATGCTTGCAGGTAATGAGGCATGTCTTAGACCTATGGGCAGTGTCAGGGAGAAGAAATGGAAGGGAAAATCCTACTGCTGACAGTGGGGTGTGAAATCTACTGCCTTGTCTTAAATGGGAGTACTTGCTGAAAACTTCCTTCTTGTTTTCTTTTTGCTGTTATTCCTCTAAATCTGTGCCTGGATTTCAAACCAAGGGGTCAGAGGATAGAAAAAAAAGTCTTTTTTCATCATCATTTTTTTTCCCAACATTGCTAGAGTCTTTGCGGTTACCGCC